>NC_137255.1:24484945-24776737 GCF_965637545.1 Phallusia mammillata
ACCAACTTTGGACCAAATGATTTCAAAAATTGCATTGAACTTAGCGTATTTCGTCACTATAGGCATTTGGTCCAAAGTTGGTGTTAGTTAATTGCATTTTTCTGTAATTATCGAGTCGGGTTCACTTTTTTGAAAACGGATTATTAAAATAGACTAAAAGATGAGGCAATGTTGCGAATTTAAAAAAATAATGTGCTCGAAAAGATTTCAAAAATTGTATTGAACTTAGCGTATTTCGTCACTATAGGCATTTGGTCCAAAGTGGGTGTTAGTTAATTGCATTTTTCTGTAATTATCGAGTCGGGTACACTTTTTTGAAAACGGATTATTAAAATAGACTAAAAGATGAGGCAATGTTGCGAATTTAAAAAAAATAATGGGCCCGAAAAGATTTCAAAAATTTTATTGAAGTTAGCGTATTTCGTCACTATAGGCATTTGGTCCAAAGTGGGTGTTAGTTAATTGCATTTTTCTGTAATTATCGAGTCGGGTTCACTTTTTTGAAAACGGATTATTAAAATAGACTAAAAGATGAGGCAATGTTGCGAATTTAAAAAAAATAATGGGCCCGAAAAGATTTCAAAAATTTTATTGAACTTAGCGTATTTCGTCACTATAGGCATTTGGTCCAAAGTGGGTGTTAGTTAATTGCATTTTGCTGTAATTATCGAGTCGGGTTCACTTTTTTGAAAACGGATTATTAAAATAGACTAAAAGATGAGGCAATGTTGCGAATTTAAAAAAAATAATGGGCCCGAAAAGATTTCAAAAATTGTATTGAACTTAGCGTATTTCGTCACTATAGGCATTTGGTCCAAAGTGGGTGACAGTTAATTACATTTTTCTGTAATTATCGAGTCGGGTTCACTTTTTTGAAAATGGATTATTAAAATAGACTAAAAGATGAGGCAATGTTGCGAATTTAAAGAAAATAATGGGCCCGAAAAGATTTCAAAAATTGTATTGAACTTAGCGTATTTCGTCACTGTAGGCATTTGGTCCAAAGTGGGTGTTAGTTAATTGCATTTTGCTGTAATTATCGAGTCGGGTTCACTTTTTTGAAAACGGATTATTAAAATAGACTAAAAGATGAGTCAATGTTGCGAATTTAAAAAAAATAATGGGCCCGAAAAGATTTCAAATATTGTATTCAAGTTAGCGTTTTTCGTCACTGTAGGCATTTGGCCCAAAGTGGGTGTTAGTTAATTGCATTTTTCTGTAATTATCGAGTCGGGTTCACTTTTTTGAAAATGGATTAATAAAATAGACCACAAGATTGAGCAATGTTGCGAAGTTAAAGAAAATAATGGGCCCGAAAAGATTTCAAAAATTGTATTGAACTTAGCGTATTTCGTCACTGTAGGCATTTGGTCCAAAGTGGGTGTTAGTTAATTGCATTTTGCTGTAATTATCGAGTCGGGTTCACTTTTTTGAAAACGGATTATTAAAATCGACTAAAAGATGAGGCAATGTTGCGAATTTAAAAAAAAATAATGGGCCCGAAAAGATTTCAAAAATTGTATTGAACTTAGCGTATTTCGTCACTATAGGCATTTGGTCCAAAGTGGGTGTTAGTTAATTGCATTTTTCTGTAATTATCGAGTCGGGTTCACTTTTTTGAAATGGATTATTAAAATAGACTAAAAGATGAGGCAATGTTGCGAATTTAAAAAATATAATGGGCCCGAAAACATTTCAAAGATTGCATTGAAGTTAGCGTATTTTGTCAATATTTCGATTTGGCCAAAACGTTCGTTGCGCATTTATCCGTGACGTTCTCTCGTATCGCATTCCTTTTTTCGATTTTATTCTGGCAGAATGACAATGGTCACGAGTGTTAGTGTTCCGCTTAAAAACATAAACAAAAACGGTAAGTTCTTTTTCTTTGATATAATTCACAAGCTTTTGTAATTTAAAAGCAAATTAGAATGTCGTAAAATTAAGAATAAACTTTAACTTTGCATTGCATCCAACTGTTGTTTGTATGGGCTACGTATAGGTAATCATTATGTTCGTTTTTACATTCGTACCATTACCGCATTACGTAAAAAATAGATAATGCGTGTTAAAGTTAACTAAATCAAAGTTGCATTATAGACACAATAAAAAACTAAAACGCCTAGTCCAGTGGTTCGTAACCTTTTTGGTGTGGTTTCCCACTAAAGTAAATCACCAAGTCCGAATTTCCCACTCTGTTATTTTTATAATCATGTTTAGTGTCCAACAAAAATGATTCTTTAATCAAAATAATTTTGTGAAGCGATTTGGTCGGAACCTTAAAGGTATACTGAAATCTTATTTAGTGATTTCGTGGGTATGTAAAATTGTGTGGGATTTTGAAAAATCTCATGTGCTTGCAATAGTCATTTATCGCATCACAATCAACAGACCAAATGCATTTATTCGCGAACAATAACAAAGTCATTGATGCTTTTAGTACTGTCTGTGACGATTTTTAGTAATGTCTGTGACGACAAACGATTTTTGGATTTTTTATGCGCCTTGTAAAACTAGGTGAAGTTAATCTTAGCCTACATGTTGTTGCGGAAAATATTATATTAAATTAACTTTCAATGGTTGATTTCAACCCACGGGCCCGAGTTTGGTGACTTCTGACTCACATAATTTCCCACTAAAAACATTAAATTTCCCACTAGTGGGAAATTTCCCACCGGTTAAGAACCAGTGAGGTACACATGGAACAACAAACCCAACTTCAAATTACCCACTTGAAATCCTCAAATTCCCCACTAGTGGGTAATTACCCACCGGTTAAGAACCACTGGCCTAGTCGAAAACCATATTCCCACAGGAAAATCAATGCTAAGTGTTAAAAAACATAAAAGTGTATTTCATGAAATTACAAATATGGATATGTGAAATGTTTTCTTAATTTTTTACATGTCTTTTGTTTAGAAACTAAAAATCAAGTTCTGTGCGAAATGCCTGCAGTTGTTGAAAAAGATGATGTTCATAAAGAAGCAGAAGCTGAGTTAATCAAAAACATTGTTGAAGTGAAACCTTCAAATGAAATTCAGAATGAAGTGACTCAAGATGCCAAGAAAAAAAAGAAGAAAAAGAAGAAGAAGAAAACAGGTAAATTTTAGGAAACAAAACAAAAGGAACATTAAACTATTGTACACAAATGTAGTATTGATGTATTTTCAAATACGTTGGTTTGTAAAATGCATTTTTTTCTGATTTGCCTCGAAAACTTTGGGTATTTTATATTTTTGCTATTTTATGTCGGGTATATTTTGTTGTAGGAACACCAGACAATGAAGAAGTTGCAGCAGAAACATGTGAAACCCCTGTGAATGGCAAAGAAACACAAGATTCAGAAAAATGTGCTAATGAACAAGGTGCATTATTGTGTTCATGCATTTGCTAAATAACATAATTTCTGGACACAGCAGAAAGTCTGTACAGCAATCGCTTAATCAAAAACAGCTAAACTGATGATAAATTTAAAAAAATGCAATTTAGAACAGTACACTTTAAAGCGATAAATTAAAAAATATATACACTTATATGTGATCATTCAAATGTTGAGAGTTTAAAAATAGGTGCAGAAACTGAAGTCAACCTTGTTTGTTTTTCTTTCAAATTGTAAGTGGTTTTAATTAATCTTTAGGAGACCAAGAAGCAGGAACTGGAGAGGCAAAGAAAAAAAGAAAAAGGAAAAAGAAGCCAGCCATAAAACAACAAACTGACCCACCAACTATTCCTGTATCTGAGTTTTTCCCAAATAAAATTTTTCCACATGGACAAGAATGTGAATATCCAGCAGATAAAGATGGGTAAGTTCAAGGAATCTAGGTTATATTTCTAAAAATTCAAGCAAGGATTAACTCAATAAAGTTATTACCCATGTAATAAACATATCTTGATGAAGTTGTTTGTTCACATGTATTTTGGTGTCTTAAGCTGTGTAATCAAAGCCTATATGAAACACATGTTGTCCAATGCTATTGGGCCTCTATTGGCCTCATTTTCATTCATATGGGTCAATAAATTTACGTTTAAGCATCCCATTTGTAAATATCAGACAATTTATGTGTTTTTCCATAGACCATTTTGAATTTTCTGTTGTATTTTAGACACAAACTGGCCCCTATTGTGTAACATTGAATAGGACAACTTATGATTTATGTAGACTTTGGTTTTAGGTAGCAGGCAAGGGTTTTAAGTACTTTTATAATGATGCTTGTGCAAATCTTGGGGATAACTTACCAAATCTGGTTTCAGATGAGTTTGCGCAATTGTACACGCACAACATTTTTTTCAGTCGCTCCGCAGCTTGGCGAACGACATCAGCTGAGAAAAAGGCATCGGACACTTCGTATGAAGAAATGTGGAATGACTTTCGACAAGCAGCAGAAGCACACAGACAAGTTCGGAAACATGTGCAGGAGTTCATTAAACCTGGTTTAACAATGATAGAAATATGGTGAGTTATTTTTGCTGTTTGCAGTAATGTGTAGGGTTTAACCAAAGACCATAGAATAAATATAAACATGCTTACTTACACCATATATTATGACACATATAATGTTTTTCGTTTCTGATTAGGGTCTGCCATTAAAACTGCTTATGGAACGTAGGATAAAAGTTTAGTACACATTGACTTAGGCTTTGTGATACTACATCAATTCCTGAAAAACATGAAGGTTTAAATTTTTTTTTTAAATTGTAATTCTAAAATATAAAATTTTCAGTGAGCGTTTAGAGCAGGCTTCCCGTTCTTTGATCAATGAAAACAAGTTAGATGCTGGATTGGCATTTCCCACAGGTAATACAAAAAGTTGCTGAAGTTCAGTTATTGTTTTCAAAGTTAATAAGTTATTCTTTAGAACAATGGTTCTCAACCTTTTTAGTTTGCAGACCATTAAATTTTCAAAACAAATTTTGCGGACCGGTGGGTTTTCAAAATCAACCCAAAATGTAATCACGACAAAAATATGCAGTTCAAAAGAAGTAAATTTAATGAGAAGTTTGCTGCTGTCTGTTGGATATTATATGTGTTAAACGCGGTTTAATGAAGTTTCTGCAAGAAAGTAGAGCGTTTACTTCCACACGATTTCTCTGCCTTCAACATCTTGCATTTTGCAATTGAGACATAAAATTGTAATATATTTGGCAGACCGTCAGGAAAGTTGACGCGGACCGGCGGTTGAAAACCACTGCTTTAGAAAACCACTAAATTATGTTTTGCACTGACTGTCCTATTGTCTTTTAGAAAAATACCTTTACATTCCCAAAACAATGCTTACAAACAATGAAATTGCCATCTACTTTGTACTTAAAGTAACAAAACTTTTTTTTTTAATTTTAGATTCGTAAATGATAGAAATTAAATCATTTTTGTTTTTTATTTTAAAAGGATGCTCTTTAAATAACTGTGCGGCACATTACACACCAAACAGTGGAGACAAAACTGTTTTGACATATGATGATGTGTGCAAGATTGACTTCGGAACTCACATTAATGGTAAAAAGGCATTTCTTATTTTGATTTATTTAAATCCAACAAAAAAGGATTGTATATTTCAATACAATATATTTTCTTTGAAGATTTTTTTGAATTTTTTTTCTTTGGTTGGTTTGTCCAAAAGGCTGTTTTATATTCTAAAAATCTGAAATTTGAATGTATTCCTTTAGGTCGGATTATCGACAGTGCCTTTACGGTTACGTTCAACCCCAGGTATGACCCATTGGTGGAAGCTGTTAAAGATGCAACAAACACGGGTGTAAAAAATGCAGGTTTGTAATACAATGGCCGTACATCAGTTTTAAGCAAAATTTTTGAAAAACAGTTGTCACTAAAGTCACAACAAGTGCTTAACAACCACTCCACTAAATTATATCTCTCTGACCAAAATGTATCTCTCTGACCAAAATGTATCTCTCTGACCAAAATGTATCTCTCTGACCAAAATGTATCTTTCTGACCAAAATGTATCTCTCTGACCAAAATGTATCTTTGTGACCAAAATGTATCTCTCTGACCAAAATGTATCTCTCTGACCAAAATTTTAGCATACTGTTTCATAACCATATCTAAATGTTTTGGACAAAATTGACCTTTTATTGTCTTATGTATGTAGTGCTGTATTGATAAGCTAAAAATATCAAAACAACTCACTTTAAGTTAGCACACCAGTACTTATACACAAGGAATCTGTAAGGGTGGGAGCTAAAAGGTTTGATATTGAAATTATTGATGTGATGTCAAAAACATTTGTCACAGTATTTTCATATTCTGACCAGGTATTGATGTGCGTCTGTGTGATTTGGGGGAAGTTATTCAAGAAACAATGGAATCATATGAAATAGATTTGGATGGAAAAACTTACCAAAGTATGTTGTGTGTTGTTTTAGAAATCAACTATTGCACGTTATGTATGAATCTTAGTTTCAAATACAAGATTTTGAATCAGTCTGAGTACATATATACCAAATACTTTGTGCATCTTACAATAGAGGGCAGTTAATGATCAACATAACTTACATTTTTATTGCCTTGCCCTCATTTTTAATACAAATTAGGGTAATTTTTTATTGTACCTAATGCATTTATTTCTTAACTGTATAACATGTGGTTTACACTATTTCTGACACCTCAAAATACAGCTTATCATCAAGTCAATATGTTATGGCTTATAAGATTATAAAAGGCGTTGGATATCTTTTTTGCCAATGTATATTTCTGTTAAATTTATACTGATAACCATATTACTTTTTCCACATCAATAGCAAGAAATCAAGAGGTGTTTTTTTGCTGGCAAGAGGTGTTTTTGCCTACCTTTTTACTCCTCTATTAAGGCATAGGCTATTACAATCTAGCCTGGTATAAGATAAAAATGACAAAAGTCTTGACTGTAGTGTCATACAGGACTAGTTCATTTCCTATTAAATTGACTATGTGTCTAGGTAATTTAAAACACAGTGCTTTTGTACAGTTCGACCAGTCCGCAACTTATGTGGTCACTCGATCGGTCAATATCGAATCCACGCTGGAAAAACTGTCCCAATAGTACGCGGAGGCAACCAGACTAGAATGGAGGTCAGTTGCTTATATTCGTACATGATTTTTTGTAGCTTGGAGTAAGGATGGCCCAAAACTGCAAAAGTTCTGTTTGTTTGAACACGGTCCGTGCATTCCAAATTCCGCTCTAGTTTTGTACCTTCTCAAGGTTTCTTATGTCACCAGCGGTGTATTAGGCTGTATAGTAGGCCCTACTAACATACCAAACTAGTGTTCGAAAGGGTATCCAAGAATAAAAAGGACGTTTTTTTTAAATGAATAGAGAGTGGAAAAATTCATGCTTATGGGGCCTGTACAACCTAATACAACGCTGATGACGTAAGAAACCTTGGTAAGCTACAAAACTAGGAGCTAGTAAGTAGGGCATGAATATGTTAATTTAGTGCTCGGGTCAGTTTGTGCAACTGCTAGGCCGAGCAACGAGCATCAAAAACAGCGATGCTCGGGGTTCTGGCTCGGCTTGGCCCATCCCTAGCACGGAGTGCATTATCTAGTGGTCTGCACTCTGCATCGCCATAATTTATTACATTGCACAGCTTTCATTTGGTAACATTAAAAGTGTATGTAAAATGCGGAATGGCACTTTTGCACCTTATGATGGTGTTGTGGATTAAAAATCATGCTTTGTGTCCGCTGTACAGGAAGGAGAGGTGTTCGCAATTGAAACTTTCGGAAGCACTGGTCGTGGAGTTGTACGTGACGACATGGAATGCTCTCATTATATGAAGGACTTTGATCTCGCCAATCAACATGTCAACTTGAGGTGAGTTCAGAGCACTGGGGCATTTTGGGCCGAAACTCAAGTCACAGCGTCTTTACATGTCTTTGGTCTCGAAGGATTTTGGTCCAAGTCTCACTTCTGACCCCATGTTATGGTGTTTTGAATCGAGCTTAAGAATTTCGGAGAACATGTGGTATGTATTGGTTCTCAAACTGTGGTACGCATACCACTAGTGGTACGCCGGGCTTTTCAGGTGGTACGCAAGTTGCTTTCTGTCATACTGAATTTAAAGCAGATCCGAAATTGTAACTCAACTGACCCAACTGATCAGCCCTGGTTTCGAGCAACACTCGTGTGTTAGACATTTCTTTGAAAGTGGTAACTTTAATGGTTTCGGAAATATGATATCCTGCTCAAGAAAAATGGGCATCTTGGTCTACCCATTCACATAGGGTTTAGGTGGTACACAGTAATAGAAAAAGTCGCTACGTGGTACGCGATCCGTATAAGGTTGAACAACACTGTGTTAGAGCAACAAGGCTTAATTTTCTGTTTGACACTCTTTAAAAAAATACTAACAGTTTGCAAAAAAATGGAATTCTTTTTCAGGCTGCCGCGCGCCAAACGTCTCCTGCACGTAATCACAGAAAACTTCGGCACTTTGGCTTTCTGTCGTCGTTGGATTGACCGACTGGGTGAAACCAAATACTTGATGGCGCTAAAGAGTCTTTGCGATGCCGGCGTTATTGAGCCTCATCCCCCACTTTGTGATATTAAGGGCTGTTACACTGCGCAGTTTGAACACACGATTATGTTGCGGCCAACTTGTAAAGAGGTTGTAAGCAGGGGTGACGATTATTAAATAAGTAACCGCATTTTAACTGCACATAAATACAACAAAAGCTTGGTATTTGTGTCTTTGCCATATTCTGTGTAAATTTGAAGATCAGTTAAGGATTGCATGCGGCTTTTGGAGCGCACGATTTTGGCCTTTTCCGCTTACGGCGTAGAGGATTTTCAATTATCCATCCTTGAATTTGATGCTACTTTCACAGAGATGCCTACGAAACCTTTTGCATGTTAAAACCACTATACCTGGAATAATAACATAATTTTGGTGTGTAAATTTTGTGTGTTTTATGAGGAAATCAATCATATTTTTTGATCCTCAAGCCGTTTTGCAGCCTACTTTGTTGTCCATTTTTGACATAACGTTTTGCTGTAATAAGTAATTTGTAATTAAATACTTTGAGTTGTAACACAATACAATGATATTTACGTTTTTTTGGTGATATGATTTTTCCGTTGTAAAGAATTGCTTTTGAAATATTTGACACAAATGCACTGAAGTAATCATTAAGTCTTAAATATTGCAGCCCACGAGGCCGAAAAGAGTTTCACAAAGAAACGATGTCACGAAATCACGTTGACTTTCACAAAATAATGTTATGAATTCACAAAATGCGATGTTATTATACATCGGGTGATGTCAGTTCGTTACACGCTGTATTATATTAATATAATACGCTGCTTGTTATTGCTATTCAGATTCAGGCTTTAAACCATGTTCCAATTTTGTTTTTGTTCAAATGTAGGCCTATCTGGTCTCTGGATTGTTTTGTAGCGGTGTTTAAAATAAAATTTGCAAATAAGTGAATGTGCGTGTCGTTGCTTTTGTTTTAATACAGGCGAGAGAAATATCGACACAAATGCAGGGGTTTGTAGTGTTTAGATGTTTTTTTAGCTGTTCCTAAACTATATCAGAGAGGAAGAGAGAGATCAACTAAACACAATTTTGAACGTAATTTATGCCCTTAAACATTCTTTAAGATGGTATGGGTTTTCTTTCGACATAGATTTTAAATAAGTCAAAGTTCATACTTTGGGTGAACCACGGTGGCATTTACATCGTCACTCAAGAAATTAAACAAATCTTAATGAAGATTTTGTAATACCAAACTCTTGGCCAAAAAATATAATTAATGGATTATAAATCTTTAGCACTTTTAGCGGAATGTTTGCAACATCAGCAAACAGTGCAGCAGCCATTACCATGTGATGATGTTGTTGAAGTTTTACATGAAGTAATTCCGAATTTGATTTTAAACTTTTGTTTTTCGCTGCTCATATGTATTGTGATATAAATTTTTGACATTTTCCCAAACGGCTTTGTGAATTTCAGCATCTTCATTCCGTGCCGTCCATTTTACGTTTTGCAAAATGTCTGCCGTTGTTGAAAAAGTTGAGGTCAACGGAGAAGCAAATGCGATCGAAAATGACATCGACATGAAACAGTTAAATGAGGCCATCAATGAAGAAGGCCAAGATATTAAAAAGAAAAAGAAGAAAAAGAAAAAGAAGAAGAAGACAGGTGTGTAGAACGGATTATACCAAACGCTACTTGCTGTTATTTTTTCAAATGCCAAAGTATGCCTGGTTTAAATACGTTTTCTCCAGCGTGCCAATTTAAGCAAGTATATTGCACGATAACAGCAAAATTGTGTGTAGAGACATTTATAAGTGCTTGGTTTATTCTTGTTATTTTGTTTCTGCGAGTCCATTTGTATTTATTTTAGAAACTTTTGCGAATATTCATTTTGTTTACAATGCAGAATTTATTATTCAGGAACACCAGATAATGAAGAAGGGGCGGCAGAAACATGTGAAACTCCTGTGAATGGAAAAGAAACTGAGGATGTTGAAAATGGTGCCGAGGAACAAGGTACAATAAACTAACAAACACATGCTTATGTCAGGTATTTCAGGCATAATACTGCATGGTGACACAACCTGTAAAGGAGAAAAATTGACTACAACTTACAAAACAAGCAACTGAATTTCCTAAAATAATGACTTCACTATTTTGACACTTTAAAAAAAACTACAACAACTTAAGGAGAACAAGAGGCAGGGACTGGGGAGACAAAGAAAAAACGAAAAAGAAAGAAGAAGCCTGCCGTAAAACAACAAACCGACCCACCAACTATCCCCATATCTGAGTTATTTCCGAACAAGAACTTTCCTCATGGGCAGGAAAGTGAATATCCAGCAGATAAGGATGGGTAAGTTAAAATTTCTACATACATCACTACCACAGGATTGCAAAAATACCTTATTTTAAAGCACAGTAAAATATACTTTAACTTTTAGTCATATTTTATGAAACTTTTATGTTGTATTTAAAAAAAACCACTGTATGATTGCATACTAAAAAAAACTGCATGATTCAGTAGTTTCTACAAAATTGCACATATCCCCCCCTTTCGCAATATTGTAGGGTGCCTACTTCACCCTCTTATAATGAGTCCCTGCCTCATAATGATATGGAGTAATGGTGTAGCTGCAGTGCATTTACTCCACTAATTATACCCTCTACTTTGTCGCACTTAATATCCCATCATTGTGTGCTATTTCTGACAACATAAATATTTTACTTTATTTGTGTTGGTAACGAAATAAACTTTTAATCTAGTTGTGTATTAGCTGAGCAACTAGCTTTTTTGCATTTAGCCGCTCCGCAGCTTGGCGAACGACATCAGCTGAAAAGAAAGCGATGGACACATCCTATGAAGAAATGTGGAATGACTTTCGACAAGCAGCAGAAGCACACAGACAAGTTCGAAAACATGTGCAGGGATTCATTAAACCTGGTTTAACAATGATAGAAATATGGTATGATTGTTGTTCAGTTTATGTGCAGCATAAAGTTTTTCTTGCCTTTTTCATTTAAGTGTAGTATGTATATATAATTAATGTTAATGTTTCAAAAAAGAAGATTTTTAATGAAGTATTGTATTGATGCAAAATTACCATTCCAGTATTACTGTTTCAGCAAATGCTAATATTTAAACTTGTGTGTTTAATTTGTTTTTCATAAATATTCTATCAAGACTTCAACACAATTTAAGAGGAAATTTTAATGAAGTATAAGTACATGTGTGTTGGTAGTTTTGTTGCCATAACATACCAATCTTGTAAGCAGCAATTTTTTGTTTGTTTAAAATCAATTTTAATTTGTAGTGAACGTTTGGAGCAGGCTTCTCGTTCTTTAATCAATGAAAACAAATTAGAAGCTGGATTGGCATTTCCTACAGGTAACATCATATACGTATATATTATATTTGTGCACAGCCTAGACAAGTAGGTGTTTTTCTTACACACATAGAGTGATTTGTTATTAAATGGTAACTTGGATAGTAAATGAGTGATCAAAAGAATAACACAAATATGATGTTTTTGTTGAAATTTCAATGGTTTGTCATCAAATTGTCTGGTTAATTATGGGTCCCCTTCCATGAAGGGGTCACATATATATTGTTTTTGTCCGTATTTTTCTTTTTTCTGTCTAACGCTGGTTTGTAAGACGCGTTTGGTCATAAAGAGTGCTTCAAATTTATTAGAATTTGGACAGATGTTACATATTAATCCAAATTTGATCCTCCTAAAGTTTGACCCCGAATGACCCAGCGGTTCACCCACAGCCCAACCTGTTTTTTTTTAAAACGGCTGTACTGACTCAAGTACATCATCTAGGACAGGGGTGGCCAACCTTCTACATACCATTCGCCAACTTTTTAACATACTGTGTTGGATGCGCCATAAATGTCTCGTAACCCCACCTTCTATGACTACTTCTTGTATATAGAGCAGTGGTTCCCAAACTTTTTCATATTTTTTTCAAAACGGTCCCTTCGCCACTATTTCGAGGGCTCGCGGTCCTTAAGCCTAAATGTGTATTTCACACAAACGAAAGTTGATTGCAGGATTTTAGCTAGTAATGCAAAATTGCGCATAACAATTATCCAAAGACAGCATGTGACATCACAAACAGGACAAAAACATTACGATTGTGTGCGAACAATTGCATTTTTTGATAGTTGTCATTCAATAAAGGCAATTGTTTAGCAATGGAGACAGTCGATTCTCAATTCTACTTTGATTTAAACTGATTTAGTGGCACAAACTGACGCTAAATAAGATTATAGAATTACTTCAACCACTTCGCGGTCCCCCCAAAATTGCCTCACGGACCCCTAAAGGACCGCGGACCCCAGTTTGGGAACCGCTGATATAGAGAGATAGAGAAAGAAACAACTTTTGCATGAGAACGATAGTAATAAGAAATAAGAACTATTAAGTAAAAAACAACTCTGATAAACTATATATATATATAATTAATAGGGCTGGCTTACTTTATTTATTTATTTATTAGTTTATTAATTTGAATTTCATGATTATCAAAAGAAGGCAATGTGCCCTTTCTAATCATGCAATGCGCCATAGGTTGGCCACCACTGATCTAGGAGTTTGAAACAATGGACTTGAATATGAAAAGTAGCTTTACCAAAAACAAACACTGCCATAGGGCTTATGTGTAGTGAACACAATCTATCTGTACTATTTAGTTGTGTTGTGTGCCATTAGTAGCTTATTTTAAGCCTTGTGTTTCTATGGTGCTGTGGCATTGGTGACATTTCTATTTAGGGCCGCAAGCACATGGTAAACTTTAATCTTGTATAGAGAAATGTTAATAACATCTTGTTGCCTTATAATACTGTGTATTTTAAGTTGAATCACTCTAAATTACTTGTGTTGATTAATCCAACTACTTAAAGAATACAGCATTGGCTATTATGGCCACTTTCTTAAGGCAACTCAGGACTGTTTTTGTCAGTATTTTTTTCTTTTTTTAACCCATTTGGTAACAAAAAGTATTTTTCAAATTTAGGAATGTAATAGTTAGTTAGATCCACAGGCCCCCTAAAACATTAAATTAAAAAATGTCTGTTATTATCAAAGTACATGGCTTTGGATTTTGTAGTTTCTGGGTTGGTGCATTATTAAGTGTTTGAGTTGCCTTTTTGCTTGTTTTTTAGGATGCTCTTTAAATAACTGTGCGGCACATTACACACCAAACAGTGGAGACAAAACTGTTTTGACATATGATGATGTGTGCAAGATTGACTTTGGAACTCACATTAACGGTAAGAAATTTCAATGTTTTGTATTTATTGACGTTAGTTTAACTCTCACAAATTTCATTGTTACATTGCTTGAAAGATAAAAAGTGTAAATGCTTTTCACAGGATTTGGTCCTCTAATAGTACATAGTAGGCATGTTATTGTCAAAGATCACTGATTTTAATTGTTTCAGCAAGTGATAATAAAGAAGCAATTGCTTCTGACTAAAAATCGGTTAACACGAGTTTGTTAAAAATTAAGAAATATATTTTGCCTATATCGGCATCATTGCTCTCTGAAATCTTGTTCAAATAGAATCTAATGATTTGATTTTAAGCCAGAAACATTTGCTTTTTTTGTTGTCACTTAGTAAAACTTTATTTTTGAGGATATTTTTCGAGTAATTTTAATAGCTGATATTGCAACATTTTGTGTCACTAATTATTAAAACCAAGATTAAAGAATTCTTAATTTAGCATAGTTTTATTGGATTAAAATGTGCTTTGAAAAAAAATGTTAAAAAATAATATATTTTACTTTTGATTAAACGGTTTTGATATGTTTGTATTTTGTAGGACGAATTATTGACTGTGCCTTCACAGTAAGTTTTAATCCAAAGTATGACAAACTTCTTGAAGCTGTTAAAGATGCAACAAATACAGGAATAAAGAATGCAGGTAAGCATATACTTCCAAACAGTACATGCAATATCAAAGTGATGCACTGTAAGAGTTAATCCAGTGTTGATAATTAACACTCCGAATTGAAGCATTGTGAGGGGGATACACTTGTTTTCATGAGAAAGTTTTTTCGCCAGTGTTCATTGTTTTATATTTTACTGCAGATTTTGACTTTATTTTTCTATAAAACACTGACTATAGAATACTCCGAATTAAAGCGTTGTGATCCCAAAGTGAAAACACTTGTTTTCATGAAAGAGACTTTTTTTGCCATCGTTTATTGTTTTTATATTTTACTGCAAATTTTAACTTTGTTTTATAAAACACTGACTATAGAATACCTAGCTCAGGATTGCGTAAACTACCGCCTGATAAATGCGTTCCTGCAGCCCGCCAAATGTTGGTAAATTTAAAAGAGAAAGTTACCGAGCATCGCTTAATATCATGAGCCTTAAATTTTCTTCCCTCATGAGTTAAAACATGGACATTTTGTTTTAGCCAATTTTCTATTATCTTACAAACTTTACCCAAAAATATTTTTAGATACCGGTGTTTATGATTTTAGGTTAATACCATGCAATCCTATAATATTGTGAATTTTTGAAAGTGGCCCTTGCACTGAAAAATTTGCCCACCCCAGACCTAGCTTGTTTTATGGAAAAAGTGCAACTGAAAAGAAGTTTAGGCATGCTTAATCGTCATTGCACTTGACAAAATCGATACTTATTGCTGATTTTTTTAATGTTTTTTGACACATATGCTGACCAGGCATTGATGTGCGTCTGTGTGATTTGGGTGAAGTTATACAGGAGACAATGGAATCATACGAGATAGATTTGGATGGAAAAACTTACCAAAGTATGTTTCTTAGCAACAAACGAAATATTTTTGTTTGTAAAAATAATTTCTAAAAAAGAAAATGATAATCCCAATCAGATTTTTTTGCATTGGTTCAATCTCTGAAACAGCTTTATAAGATAATTTGAGAATATGGTGTTTGCTGATTTATCATTTCATCATTTGTAGTTCGATCAATCCGGAACTTAAGCGGTCATTCCATTGGTCAATATCGAATCCATGCAGGAAAAACTGTCCCAATAGTCCGAGGTGGTGACCAGACAAAAATGGAGGTAAAAAACTTCCTCCTGATTTGTCCATTGTTTATCAACTACAAAATACAGAACCAAACAACGGGTTTAACATACTTTACAATGATTATGGGTCCCCTTCCCTGAAGGGGACGCATCTTGATTTCACTATGTTTTGATTTTTTTCTTTTTCCGCCGTGAAATTTGTCCATGCGCTTTTGGCATGAAATGTTTTATGGATTTGGATGAAACTTTCACAGATGCTAGATATGGTTATGTAGATGTGTCCCCTGCTTCGTTTGACTTGATAACCCCAGTATTTACCCCGCTAGGCCCCAAAGTGTGAAACGTTTTTGTATGTTGCTGCGCACCACAAGCGAAAGATTTCTGTAGTGTAATGGTATAATAAAGGCACCAGTACATGCTGTGTATACTTGGGTTTGTGCATTACTTGGTGGACGTTTTTGCACATGCCGGTCAGAGGGGTATTAACAGCCTTATGACGTCAGAAGCGTTAATGAATGTTGTTAATAACACCTCTAGTGGTTAGAATTTTAAACATTGTTCGATTTGGATAAAATTTTACATGACTGTTAATTAGGTCATCGTGGTTTCATATTTTATACTTTTGGGTGTTAAGCCCCATCAGTTACCCCACTGACCCTCTAAAATGGGTGAGATTTTTAAACGGTGTCAGAATTTAGTGAAATTTGAAATACTTGCAGAATTTGTCATTTATAGGTGTCAATTGTTTTGTTCAACCCTGTAACCCCAATATTTACCCCTCTAGCCCCCTAAATAGGGTAGGTCTTTTAAACATTGTCCGAATTTGATGAAATTTGGACAGCTTATAGAATGTGCTATTTATAGTTGTTGTTTGTTATGCTATAGCCAATGCGGCCGATCTCTCGTCACCAGCTGCACTGATGAGACCTTATAGGTCGAAACAGTGTGCACTGTCTGCAGCTTAGTTGATTAGTATTTTCCACAACCGTACATGCGAAAATGCTTGGGTCGCGAGAATTTAGAGCAATTTTGCATAATACTTGGGTCGCGAGAATTTAGAGCAATTTTTTTAGGGTCGCGCCAAAAAGTATTTGCGGACCCCTGCTCTATGGTACCACTTCTTGCAGAACAACTAATTTGTTTGAATCATATTTCATTCAACGCTATCTTAAGCACCAAAACAGTAGATATATCTATCAAGAGCAATCATTAGACATAATTAACGCCCACTGTGCCGCAGCGTTGTTCGGCTTTTCATAGCAAGAAGCAACTATGCTTTTTGTTGAGAATTGACATGACCTGTATTTTGAAGATCGTAATGATACGAAACAACAGGAATAGTTACATAACAATGACAATAGGCCTGGGGACTGTTTTTTTTTTTGTAAACAAAACCAGACAAACAAAATATAAAGTTGCAAATTGAGGTTTTTGTGAACAAAACAGAAGCCACTCGCGTACCACCTGAAAACCCTTCGCGTACCACCGGTTGGGAACCCCTGTTGTAGAGTGTGCCATTTATAGGTGTAGAATGTTGTGTTCAACCCTGTTGCCCCAACATTTACCCCACTAGCCCCCAAAAATGGTTCAATTTTTTAAACAATGTCTGAATTGAATGAAATTTGGACAGTTTGTAGAGTGTACCATTTGTAGGTGTTGGTTGTTCTGTAAAAATCAGTAGTACCCATCATTTACTCCACTAGACTCCTACAGTCAAGTGCAAATCACCATTAATAGCAGCTGACTGTTGTGTTTAGCCTATTTTCTCACTATTTAACACTTTTTTCTCAGATAGTCATAAAATAGAAAAACCTTCAAAATGTATGAATGGAATGAATTTAAGTAGTCTTTACTCCATATAGCATATTTATTTATGCACAGTACCGATCACTGTGTTTGACGATGCAATGCCAAACTTTCTCATTGTTATCTCTTGAAATGCATTATTTACAACTTTGCATGTGTGGGGACCCATGAGTTTCTGCTTGCGGAAACAACTAAGGTTATAAAAGACATGATATGGGACCCAATATAAAATATCTGTGGGATGTAAATACATGTTAAGAAATAGGTCACAGTGTATGTGCAATAGCAATATGTGCTAAGCCACACTTCTAGTTTCAACTAACAAAGTATGAAACTCCTTGGTCCTGTATTTTAGTTTTGGGGACCTGTAGGTGAACCACTGGGTGATCCAGGGTCAAGCTTTGGGAGGATCAACTTAGGATAACTAACTAACATAGGTGTAAATTTGAATAAGTTGAAAGCAGTACTAACTAACATAGGTGTAAATTTGAATAAGTTTGAATCACTCTTTCTTGACCAAATGCCTGGAACAAACCAGCGTTAGACAGAAAAAAGAAACCAGCGTCAGACAGAAAAGAAAAAATATAGACAAGAGCAATATGTGTTCTATTCAGGGAAGGGGAGATCCAAAGGCCGAACTATATGAGATTAAACTCACATTAACCAAAAAATAGTATTTTTTGTCACAATTAAATGTATTGTTTAGGAGGGAGAAGTGTTCGCGATTGAGACATTCGGAAGCACCGGTCGCGGAATTGTACATGACGACATGGAATGCTCTCATTATATGAAGAACTTTGATCTCGCAAATTCACATGTCAACTTGAGGTGTGTACTTTTCAATTACGAGCTTTTTGCACTCTTGAAAAATTTAACTTGTCCTGAAATAATTTTTCTCAAAGTAGAGTTAACACCCATTGTTTCGTCATTTGTGAGTGACGTCATAAAAATACCAAACGTGACTCGAGTGTGTTAAACTGATTTTTTGGTTTTGTGTGAAGATAAGATTCTATTTCAAAACACCGCGGGTCTTACGGCAAAACGTATAAATATGCCAGGATATTAGGTTTATAGAGCTCTTCTGGCAAATGTATTTTTATGCCGACGTTTCGACGTCATATACAGGTCGCCTTCATCAGAGTAAATAACACTGAATGCGCTTAGTACATTGCACGATAAACAAAGGAAAAGCACGTGCTTTTATTATTTTTTTTCTTTGTTTATCGTGCACTGTACTAAGCGCATTCAGTGTTATTTACTCTGATTAAGGCGACCTGAATAGGACGTCGAAACGTCGGAATAAAAATACATTTGCCAGAAGAGCTCTATGAACTTGATATTATGCCTGGTAGCAATAGCTTATATGCCAAGATATTATGCAAACAAAATATTTCTCAAATACAATATTAAATTTTCTTTTTCAGATTGCCGCGTGCCAAACGTCTTCTACATCTCATCTCAGAAAACTTCGGCACTTTGGCTTTCTGTCGTCGTTGGATTGACCGACTGGGTGAAACCAAATACTTGATGGCGCTAAAGAGTCTTTGCGATTCGGGTGTCGTGGACCCCTACCCCCCACTTTGTGATATTAAGGGCTGTTACACTGCGCAGTTTGAACACACGATCATTTTGCGCCCAAATTGTAAAGAGGTTGTAAGCCGGGGTGACGATTATTAAAAAAGCGTTTTTTCAGCAAGTTTTGGTTTTGTGTTTGTAAAAATTGCCAAAACTTGACGTGTGACTTTTATTTTAAACTCTGTTCCAATGTATTTTAAATCAGTTTGCCAACGTTTTTTGGATGCTAAGTTACCAAATAATCTTCTATGTTCCAGTCTTAAAAAAGTTGTTTTCAAGGTTTTATTTAATTCAAAGATGGAAACTGTATTTCATTTACAAAAAAAATCATCTTGGGGCCATGGTTTGAATTTCAGTAAAGTTATTACCAGGGTACATACGATCTTGCCTACATACAAATGAATTTAAAAAAAGTGAAGTCCCAGTGTAGCCATTTCACAACCACGCTTTATGCTTAACGACTCGTAAATACGCTGACACTGAAATTTGCAGCACATCCACATAGAATGAAGTCATAACACTACGGTTTTTGTTAATATTGTACATTTCGGTCTGGAGCAACTGAAGAGAAAATTTGTTTTACTAAACGTTACCATCACATAACTGCTAAAATTGACGTGTTTTTTTAATGGTCAACCCGTTGTACAGTTTTTCGGTTTGAATTTGCTGTGTTTGCAAAGTATGGTTGTGGCTTGGGTGATATGTAGTTTAAAAGTTGGCCAATTTTTACAAACAAACGCTCTAAAATGTTAAACTTCCTTTTCAAAATTAAACCTTTAAACCCAAAATGACTTAAAACGTGTTATTTTTGTGTTACATCTGCAAGTGAAGCAAAACGGTTTCATCAGCAAACTAAACAATACATACAGTTGAACCCATATTCTGGAAGTCTTCGACTGGTAGGCCAAATTTTCTGCATCTAGTATGCTCAATATGGTTGTTTCGTTCTCATATTTTACCCCCATTCACACATTTGCTTTTACATCGCAACTTCAGTTGACAAATATTTTCGTGGCCCCAGTTTAATGCTTGGATTGTTTTCAAACGACGCTTCCCAATAAAATTGCTAACATATGGCTGCCTCTTTGGTACATCCTTAATAACAGATTGTTTTTGGCTCCTGTTAGCTGTGCTTTTAAAAAATATTGCAAACTGGGAAAAATGTACACAACGTTAAAAAAAACATATAAGCTATTGCTGCCAGGCATAATATCAAGTTTAAAGAGCGCTTCTGGCAAATGCGATTTTATTCCGACGTTTCGACGTCTTATACAGGTCGTCTTCATCAGGGTAAATAACGCTGAATGCGACTAGTACCGTGCACGATAAACAAAGGAAAAAAAGAATGGAACGCAAGCACGTCACAACGCAACAAAAACACCGCCCGATAACAAATGATTGGCCCTCTAATCTTTAAGCAGGTGCCTGTAGCACGCTGGAAGCATCACGTCTGTTTTGATGTTCATTTGATGTTAAAAAAACATTTTGAAGTATTACTTTGACTGCAGCACTGACGATAAGCTTTCTTGAAACTTTTCGACAGGGTTTCTTTTGCTGTCAAACACCACCCTCTTTCCATTAGAGTGGTGGTTAGTTTCTAGTCTGCAAAAGTATTCACAAATAAAGTTCTGGTACAGGTTAAGTGGACGAACTTGAATTATCGCTAAACTAGAATTCTGTTTTGAAAGTACATGGTGAATTGCAACGAATCACTTAAAACCGTGGCCTTGGGCCCGCGAAGACCAATGTATGCGGCTGTGTGTTGATTACAAATCTTTTGCTAAAAAGATGCATGTTTTTTTTCAAACCAGTCTGAAATGATTTGGAAAGAATTGATATTTCTCGCGGTTGTGGCATAGATGTATCGCTATTTGCATATACCGCATTTACTCGATTGTATAAGCCGCGGTTTGTATTGTTTTTTAGCTGCCGTTTGTGCGGCTTACAATCGAGGGCGGCTTATATTTTAATTTTATACCGAAATTATTTCTACACTCCAACATTTTCAATTATTTGGGGTTCAAAACATGTATGCGTGTACAGATTATACGTCGATATACGTTCTGTTGGGTACAGTTATCAACGTAACTAACAGATATGGACAAATAGTCATACCATATAACAACAGAAGGATGTATTAAGAAACTATCGTATCTAAAATTCCAGCGTGCGGCTTACAATCGAGGGCGGCTTACATTATTTTTTTAACACCTCAACATGCGGCTTACAATCGAGGACGGCTTATGAACGAGGGCGGCTTACAATCGAGTAAATACGGTAACAGCCACCCCATCAAGTGTTTGTCAGCTTATTGTGTGCAAACTGCAAACAATGCGAAATGACCAGGAAAGACAAAGCGCAACAATATACATGGCTGCGTCACAGGCATCGTTTGCAATCTGGGTTTAGGCGCATTTAGAATTGTAGATGCTTATATATGACCTAAACATAAGCACTGGCGGCTTTTGCCAAAGTTGCGCATCCCTGAATTAAAACAACAAAATTGACTTCGGCACACTCTATACAGATTTGTTGATAAGTTTAAAGATGAAAATAACGGCCCAAATAGACGTAAAAATCGACATGCTTTATTGTTTAATTTGAACGTTTCGACAAATGCTCATGCCATCATCAGTGATATGATTCACATCAGTTACACCCGTTTATCTTAGTCACGTAGAAGATTGATAAATAAGGTGCGAAACAACGTCGCATAAAAACGATAGATTTAAAAAAAACACGATAGAATTCAAAGTGATTTGGGAATTCATGTGTTTCTGCCTGCAAAGTAAGTTTCAAAATTATGCGTGGAAGCTTACAAAATACATCCCAAACCCGGTAACGAAATTCGCTTTATGTTCAGTAAAGCAACATTATGATGCCTGACTGACAGTATGAGGATATATATGTAAGACAATCGCCGAATTAAATCCATATCACACCATAGCAGGGGGGATGCTTTCCGGCTTGGATGTGCCACAATACAGATTGTCGTATATGCGTACCGCGCTTAATTCTTATTGCTGATTTCGGCACAACTGCGAGAATCATGAAATCTAAGCTTGAGGGAAGTTTACTGATCCTCTGTTGTTTCTGTCTGACAGTTTGTTATATGTTTTCATTTCACAAGGGACTGTATGTGCCTGGTTTTCGCACGGTAAGTGTTAGAAACGTTTTATAGTCAGGGCTGTTATCGAATGGGAGCTAAAATTAGAAGAAAAAAATCAATGATTTTTTCTTCTTGAAAGAATTAAACAAACATAACTTTTCAAAACTTTTACATTTATGCAACTCACGCCAAACAGTTCATTTTTAGCATTTGTTATGGCAATTAAAATGTGGTGTTACATTTTTTGCATCTGTTTTCACTTTACATGCTTATTTAAAATTTAAGAATAAATCGAAAACAATCGTGTGTACAAAAAGCAGTGCCGTAACTGTAATGCCATTTCAGGCCAATCAACGTTCGGTGACAATAATTAAAGTTGTAAACAGTCGGCAATTCAAGTCAGCGAACTGTGTGAAACCGGCCAATGCTGAAAGTCATATTATTTGTGATTCTCTGCCTTTCCAAACTCCTAGCTGCCGAAATAACACCAAAGGTTTGGACAATTTTGTTTAACATAAGGCTATTTAAGTTTAAAATTATTGTTTGGAACGTATTTGAAATAAATGTGCTTTATCCCAGGGGTGTCAAACTCAAACAACTTTGATGGCCAAAACCAAACTTTAAAGTAGGTCAAGGGCCGCACTATCGAAATATTTGTTACATATTTGTGTAACATGGCAACAACAAAATTGCATAATTAAAAAGTATAATGTTTATTAATGCCTTTACCTACATTAAAATACAACCTTGTAATAAATAACAAACAGATGTGCAGTGTAGCGGAGTGAAAGAACCAACTGTGCTTTCCTGCTTGACGGGAATGGAAAAAAACGTTGCAAATAGCACTAATATAGAATGATTTAAACATGTAAATTCAGAGCTCAAACAGGGCTTTCGTGAGCCTGAGTAAAACACATACTTCTAAAAGTTAGGCTATTTCGTGGGTCGCACAAACACTGCTTGAGGGCCGCATGTTAGACACCCCTGCTGTATCCAATCATCAGTCTATACATGTAGCCTACGACTAACAGTCTATAAATGTCACATACAAGAAACCGATCATGTTATATTTCACCTTTTATTTTTAAATATGCCTTTTTTATGGAAGAGTTGGAGATGTAGTAAAGTTTTAAAAGCCCTGGACTATATTCCATCTACATCAGTGGTTCCCAACCTGGGGTTCGCGGACCCCCAAGGGGGAGTAGGATTGTACACCAGAAAATTTATCTCTTCGTTGCATTGACTGCCACCGTACAGAACTTTATTGAGATTGAAGGACTGTGAAGGTTGATTAAAATTCTGCCACAAAAAGCGAAAGTATATTAACGTATAATGCAGGAAACGAAAAACATAACAAGACTAAATTACGTTGGGGGTCTGCGGATCTATAAAATTTATAAAAGGGGTCCGTGACTACAAAAAGGTTGGGAACCACTGATCTACATTGTTTCATACATTTTTTGAAACGCAAATATCATTAACGTTCTATAGGTTCCGTTCCTAACATAGTGCATTACGTTTGGATTGGCAATGGAACGTTGAAGATTTATCAGTATATCTCCATTCTATCAGTTGCTACAAACCATGTAAGTTTTTGTTTCTATTTGTTTTGTCGCCTTCCAGACCACGTTACTCTACTTCCAGTACAAGGCATACTGTTAACAAATATTTTGGGCAATAAAAATATGCAATTTTTTCAACACGATAGCGATTATTAGTGTACTTTTGCTTGCTTTGCTTATTGATTAAAATTTAGTTTGTCAAACAAAAGGTAATTAAGTTTTCCAACAAAACAAGGTTTTTGCACATTGAAACATAGCTTCATTGTATTGTGCTGATATTGTACCCACATTAGGCTAAACATACACTACACACAAAATGGGTTCGAATCCCACCGCAGGATGTTAGATTTTATTAACTCAATCCTTGCTATATGTTGAATGCTTGACCGGCTGATTCGGTATGACGCATTTAATGGGCCCGGTGTACTGTGATGACACTTCTATTTTTGAATTTAGTTACGCAAATTTATTTCAGTAACTGATATGTACATGTTATATTCCGATAAACAACTATGGTTCACTGGTTTTAATTGGATTGTATAATACAACAGAAACCGGACAAAATGATATTTCACATCAACGATGTCGTTCCACGAGGAGAATTGTGGTTGAATCTGGTTGCTCAAATTCCTTGTCTCGAAATAGAAAAGTTTAAAGCTCCTACACAGATTTATGGGAATCAGATTGAAGAGCTAATGGCGCAAAGTGATGTCGCAAGGTACTGTATCAAATTATTCGCTTGCAACAAAACGTCGGGGAATCGAAAATTGTATATGTTAAAAAAATACCAAAAACGTATTAAATGTATTTACCGAAAGAACGCATACGAACTATCAACAATATTATTTTGATGTGAACAAAGAAAATCCTTTGAAAATAGTAGCCTAATATCCAGATTACTTTAAAACAAATTAATTGTGGCATTTTTTACGCCTATCGCTGCTTTCATCAAAAAGCCGATAGATGCTCTTTTATTTAAGGCAAACAAACAATTAAGTCTTATTTTTAATTTCAATTTGAAAAATGTCTAAAAATTCTTTGCTTGTATTAACAAAAACACGCGTGTTTTTGTTTACAGAAGAGTGAATGACAATCGTTTTTATTGTTTGGGGTTATGGGGCATTTGAAACGAAGTGTTTGGAAAACCATACACGGATCTGTGAAGTTAATAACTTAAATTTGTATTCAAATACATTTTTAGTTATATGATTGTAACAATTTTAAATACGAATAAAGTAACTTTCATGTAATCAAGGTTTCAAATTCTTCTAAAACACGGAGGAATTTATCTCGACTCTGACGTCATTGTTGTTGCGTCATTGGATCCTCTCCGTCAATATCCTTTCACAATGGGATTTAATGGTCTGAAGGGTCTAAGTATGTGTTGAGTTTATAATATAGGTTACCTTAAAATTAGTTTGAGAAAAGTTCCATATCATTTGATGCAGAGTTGTGAGTCGGGCCGGGTTCGGGTTCGGGTTCGAGTTCGGGCTTGGGTTTCTTTAAAAACAACGGGCTCGATTCGGGTCTGACTGTACACTTTGTGTCAGCATTTTTGAAAATAAATTTAGCTAGCTAAATTAAGTAGCCACAGTTGCTGGTCCTGACCTAATGTCAAACAGTCCTAAATCGTTTTGTTTCAGACCAATTGTCTATTGTGTTGGTCTTTTCTGAGGCTTTAATGTATATACCTGTGAATCAAACCTTCGGGCCTAAACGGGCTTCCCAAAACGATTTCGGGTTCAGGCCGGGTTTCGAACCTGTACTTTCGGGTTCGGGCTTCGGGCCCGTTTACAACTGTCTGAGTTGATGTCGAAACAGGTAGAAAACAGTATAGGGAATGTGAGAACACCGTTTGCGAAACGAAGTGGTAAAATATGAGTAATAATAACACTTCTATTTAACAGCGTTTTTGTTTAAACAGATTTCATGTAACTTGGTACAGCAGCAGACGCACAATGAATACAAAAGCATAGAGAAATTATCTGCGAAATGATTTACATTTAATAAGTCGGATAGTTTGGTCATGCATATTGAATAACAGCCATACAAATTTACATGTTTTCTATAGAATATATATAGAAGCCATTGTACCATTTTGTCTCGCAATATGGTCACCGGTTCACAGATTATTCTTGAATTTGAAAAGGAACAAATTTGATTTTGCGCAACAACGTTGCAAAAGTGCACAAAAAGTAAAAATCTTTAAACTAGACCATTGTAGGCGCTGGATCGTTTCTGTCTGTACGAAATGCAACTTTTCTTCAGGAGTTATTAAACGGATACAAACAGTTCAACGAGGTAAGCACGCAATTTTGCAATATATTACAATAGTTGTTTTACGTATGTTATGAATTTAGTGTTGTTACTAAGCACAATTCATAAACTGTCTCTTTAATGAGCCGGCAATTTTATTAGACTTGTCCGACGTTTCGACGTCTCATTTGGGACGTCTTCATCAGGGTTATGTCAGTTACCCGTTCTTATAACTCCAAACTGGCTGCTACTGTTTTCATGTTCACCCTTTTTATGTTATAAGAACGATTGTTTTGGGTAGCTGACATTACCCCGATGAAGATGCCCCAAATGAGAATAAAATGTGATGGAAATTTGACAAAAAACTTTTTTAATTTGCCAAATTTTTGTATTTATTTGTAGATCAAAGAACCTGTGTCCTATTTCAGCTGCATTAGGTCACGAGATTTGGCTTTAAGTCGCAAAGATCTTCCAATCCACATCGAGGAAACTTCAATGCAACGACCGAACGTGTGGATTGAACACGAATCTATTGCGGAATCTAGTCATGATTTGAGTGACAACTACATGATTCATATACATCCTAAATTTACCACAAAATACTTTTCCGAGGTAGTCAATTTTGTTGATGCTGGTTCAGTATTTTTTTTTATTCATTACCGGTTTTTGTTACCGTAGTTCATTGTTAGCTGATCCTTTTTGATTTTGGGTTTCCTACCACAATCACCTTTTTCGTTTCGTGCCTTTTTTGTGTCTTCTGTAAAAATTGTAGTACACTTGCTTGTCGAATCATCTCTTTTTCGAATTCGTTCTTTCCTTAAATGTAAATATGCTAATTTTTCCGACGGGTGATTCTTTTTCTTGCCTTTGCATGTTTTTTGTTCTGTTTATTCAATTGATTGCCTGTTTTGAAATCGAGGGTGGCTGATAAGGTGACGTTAGGGCCATTCGCCACCCTGTCGATTAAACTCCGCAAAATAAACTTACTTACTTTAAGTATGCGCTCCTTTATTGAAAAAACGAATCACTTCGGCTATCTTTTCAGGACTTTCTTGAGTGGGGAATCGACGAAGTCCGGATTCACGATTCCACGTACGGCGCGGCCGCAAGAGCAGCTCTGTTTGGAACTCGGGATCTCGTGTTTCTTCGAGGCGAGGAAGAAATTGCGAAGGACAGAAAACCAAGAAAACCGATCAAACTTATTTCCCATGACGATGTCAAAGAACATCCACGAAATTTTTTAAAAGATAACCTCGCTGAGATTAAAAAGGCGTCCACCCTAAAGAACCATGTCAAAACAATTTGAATAGTCTGGCTCGACAATATACTTGTAAGTTGTATGACTCATAAGATCAAGCTACACTTTGAATTTTTATGATGTTTAACGAGAAAAACATTTGTTAAAGGTTTAGTTTTAGCCATAGTGGTTTTGGTAACTTGTTAAACAAGACGTTTCAAAAAACAAAATGAACAAATGGACAATGTGCAGCATTCGTCATTTAAATTTACAAACTCTTTATTACTATATCCCTGTAACAGCGTGTATCTGTTAAAGTTATTGTGTTATTTTTCATTCTGCAAACTTTGGTTTTTCTACCAAATAAGAGAGCTGAAAAATAAAACAATGCTACTGCATGTGCATATCTTATATCATGCATATTTTCCAAAATTGTTCACACATTCAAACTTTCACATTTTCTGATTTGTCTTTCCTGTAATTTACCTCGTTTTTCTTCGAGGCGAGGAAGAATTTGCGAAAGACAGAAAACCAAGAAAACCGATCAAACATATTCCGTATTCTGAAACAGGTCTTCCTGATAAGCGCTTTTGACCTTATTGATTTGTGTCGTTGCTTTGTGAAATAATTTGTCTACGAATAATAATTTGCTTATCTTTGAATGTGTGCCTTTTTCACGTGGTTCGAACCTAGGAAGCTCCCGAAGATTCCCTATCACTTTTTATGTTTGCATGTAGGTCAGACGCGCCGGACCATTCGGCCAAGTTTGTTCTGTTTATTTTAGCTTGTTTGTGGATTGATGCTTGCCGCATACCTGTTTGTCGATTTACGTTTGCTGTAGACCAGTGCTTCTCAATCTTTTATGCACCGTGGCCCCCTAACAGTAACTTTCAGGCCTCGTGCCCCCTCTATAAATAACTCCGTAAGACCTGTGGTCTCTACCAAAAATGCATGTAGCAAACTCAACTAAATTATAAAGTCCATGATCTCTGAATATTTTTTTTGCTAAAATTATTCCTCAATATGAAATTGTGTAGGAAAGTAAATCATATCATTTGCAGCACACACCCAATTCTAAGCATTATAAAAGAAAATGGTTCACTGATATTTGGTGGATGTTTATAATGAGCTTACACTCGTGACCCCCCGGAATACAGCCCGTGGTTCCCCAGGGGATTCATGGGCCCTGGTTAAGAACCACTGCTGTAGACTGTTTATGTGAATGTTTATGTTTGTATGCTTTTAGTAACAGTCATTTCTGAAACTCTTGTTGCTTTTGGGGGGGATTTTAATTCACACTCTTTTGAACTTTTATTTCACACAATTTGCACACTTGGAACTTTAGATATAAATTTGCTTTTAATTGAACATGACCACTACAAGTAATCAACCACTCAGAGTTGTAAGTCGGGCCGGGCTTTTCGGGTCGGGTTCGGGCTTACGTTTCTTAAAAAACGGGCTTGACTTTACACTGTGTGTCAGTATACTTTTTTAAATAAATTTAACTAAGTAAGTAGCCAGTTCTGGACTCGACATAATGTTAAGCAGCCCTAAAACGCCTTGTTCAAGACTAATGTTCTATGTTGTCTTGGTCTGTCCCGAGGTTTCAATGTAAAGACTAGTCAATCAAACTTTCGGGCCCAAATGGGTTTCTCAAAAACGATTCGGGTTCAGGCCGGGATTCGGGTTCGCATTTTCAGCCCCGTTGGCAACTCTGTGACCACTACAGGATGTCAACCGTGTATATTCAGCCACAACCAACGATCAGTGTGACATTAATGCATGCGGACAACGCAATTCTTTCATCGTTGACAGATGGCGACACTTCGATCAATAAGTAAGGAGCGAGAGAGGTAAGGCGAAAACGAGAGAGCCACGAAGGTCCCACGGGTCCGGATCGTTTGTCTTCGGCTTCACGGTCCTGCGAGGATTCACTTCACCGCCCATTTTAACACGATTACATTCTTGTTACTTCAGCCATGTTGGACCGTAAATTTGAACGAATTTTGCAAGAGATGAATGGCGCTTTGAGATTTTTCTTCACTGCAGATGCTAATGGTGGCTGGTGCAGTTAGGAGCGATGTTTATAATTTCAGAGACTAGAGTGTTTTTAGTTTTTTTTTTGGAAGTCTTGACGTTGACAAAAACGTACAACTTTTATTTGACATAAAGTCAATGTGGGCAATTTCAACTTTTCGGTACTTTATGAAATTAAGGGTTTTCAATAAAATAATAGTTTTTTTAGCCCTTTTGTCCGTATTTTTTTGCACCAATGTCAGCATATCATCTAAAAAAAACTACTTTTGTGTTGTTGTTAAGCCTAATTAAATCGGCTACCATAAAAAGCAAGAACCTTTAATGATTTCGCTATTTAAAAACATAGAAAGGAAGCTATAAGCACAACCTAAATCCTTGTAAGTGTACAGAAAAAATGTACCTAGCATTTCAGCTTGAAAAGGTATTTAGAAAATTTGTTACTGAATAAAAAAGAGTTGAGTTACCTTTCTAGCAGAATAGGATTAACGATTGGTGCGACAATCTAACATTGCACATTATTGAACCTATACTGCTACACAGTACGAACGAAGTGTTGCAATAGATGGATATTTTAATGGGTTTGTCTTACACCGTTATTGTCACCAAGTTTAAACTTGCTTAACCATAAACAAATGCAAATTTTTATTGAATCTTTTTTGCAAGCTGGGTGCTGCACGAAATTTTTACACACGAATCAATGTTTGGTTGGTTTGAGATTTCGCGTTTTGGTCGCATTAGGCAAGCATTAGCATTAAAGCGTTTCGTAAAACGGCGCTGTCTTCGTCCTGAAACCCCGGTGCATTAAATATGCATGTGATTGAATCATCATATTACATTGACGGAAAAGAAACCCGCCTGTTTTCCAGCATATTTAAGATGAGATAGCTCAGAGAGGTTAAAGTCGGATGTAAACGCTTGCTGAGGTCTTAAAAGTCAGTTGTAACCAAAAAAAGTTCTTTATGGTTGACATAGCCTAGATATATACAAATCATGTATAAATAAACAATGGTCAGTAGCAGTGGTTCTAGAAATGTGTGCTCAAAGAGATTTCCTAGTCAGTGAGTGTGCCGTGAACATTGGCTATTGCTGAGTCAGAGGTTTGTATTTTTAACGAGGACATTTCAGACATTTTATTCTGTGACAGTTATGTTTTGATTAGACATATTTTGAATACAATTTTAGCAGATACATGCAAGCTATAGCAGTGGTTCTAAACGTTGTGCTAAGAAAAAGTTACAGCATTGTTAATAAGATCTTATTAATGACGAAATGCGAGTGAACGTAAAAACGCTAGAATCTGTTTCAATTTCCCCCTCAACCTGAGAGTGAACTATATGATATGTGTGGGTAAGATAGGCATGGGTAACAATATATGCTTAAAGGGCTTTACCCCAAAAATGTAAGTAAGAATAGTGTATGTGAATATTGTAAATGATAACATACACAAAGTACCACCAGTTCAAAACAGTTTCGTTGTATTGCATATTGAAACACATTCATATTGTCGTTTTCTTTGCTTAACATTTTCAATTCAAAACCTCCATGAAAAGAAAAGTAATGAAGAGTGCATAAAAGAAAAGTAATTAAAACGCACTGGTCCCGAACATGAGTAAACTAACATTTGCTTTCAGAATTCGCAGACTAAGTGATAAAAACTAGTAGAGTTCATTTGACCGAGCCCAATACCTAATAGGCTACTTTTCTGCGTTTCCAAACATACGTACCCATATGTACACCATCGGCAAAACAAGGCATAAGTTTCGTCGATGTTTACTTCCTGCATTCGATGGGTGCATAGACGTTTAAAAGGTGGAAGTAGCTAAGTTGAGTTTATTTCGCTTGGTGCAAAAAAAGTCTTCGCAACGTTGAGTTGAGTTGAGTTTATTTCGCTTGGTGAAAGACGACATGGCGACACAATTGCACTAAAACAATCACCAAGCCGGAAATAGCTGCGCAACGTTAAAACGTTATGGAGCGCATAAAAGTGTCGGGCACAAGTGGTGGATGAGAGCCAAAACGCGCTGCAGCTACACCGTCGTTACAAGGCGTTAAGTGTCTTGGGCTCACAAAAAAGTGAGGTTGGCGCATTGTGGGTAAACCCGACTGGGGGTGGAACGTTGGTGGAACCAGTCGAGGGGGCCCTATAAACTAACCACCCGTGTTAGGGAAAGAGGGTGGGGTTCGACAGGAAAAGAAACCACCGAAAGAAACCCTGCCGGATAGTTTCAGGCGCCGGAAGAAAGAGCACACAAAGTACATATTCATGCTATTATTAGACTTTGGACTAATATTAAGTTCAAAACGTTTTTACGTAAACAAGCCAGAAATCTGTGCAACCTTTAGACTTTAAAGCTCAGACAAGTTTATAATAAGGGCTATTGCCAACTTGAAGAAAAGCATGCAAGTTTCAACCAGTTTGTTATATTGTACCAAAGTTACACATACCAACGTTTAGGCATTGATGAACCAAAACTAACTGCAACGTGTAGTTACCAACATCTTGTCATACAGAGCGTTTCATGGAGCTTGTTTTTTTCAGCGGAATAACATAAATTAATTGATTAAAAAATAGATTTAGACACAGCAGGATGTATTGCAAACTTTGGATTTTCGTGTTGTTGTTAAGCCAAGTCGTAGGTAAGTTATAGATAGAACAAATAGTTTAGTAATGGTGTGTCAGAAAAAAGACTTTTAGTGGTATATATGCTATAACATCGAATATCTATTGAAACATCATTGAAACCTGTTAATAATATTTTATTAATGTTTTTTGTTGGTTTTACGTAGGCCTATATGTCATTATTTTTGATAAACGATTTTGTCATTGTTAATTTGGGTGGCCTTGTAAAAAGCGCACTTAGACAATGAAACGAGATTATTACTGTAGGAAGCATTCATAAGTTATAAAATTAGACTGCTATCAATTTTATTAAAGGCATTTTTTGCCAGGTGTCTTGTTTTACGTAACAACAAAAAGACAATTAAAGGAACAAACAATTAACATTTTTTCGAGATCTGACAACAATTAACAGACAAACCATACGAAAAACCATATACCACAACGGGAAACAGCGGGTCTGAATTAAAAAACTTCTGGGCAACGTTTAGTATCACAGGACTGAATTTGTTTCAAGCAGGGGTCGTACTCATCTCACCTGCCCTTGCGTAACGTCTTTGAGGGCGGGAGGGGCGCTCGATCGTTCGATAATCGAAACAGATTAATTGCCCACGACATAACGGCCGCTTTCAAGACACTTTGGGTCAGGGAAACCACGTACAGATAGAACATTTTTCACTGCCCTACCTACGTTAGCTGTTGTTAAGCTCCACACATTACAGTTCGTGGCGATCTCTCTATTTTCAGTTTCAGTTAGAAGTGATTTTAATATTCAAGCGGTTTATTACGGAACTGTTACTACCATCAAGCTTGCACGACAAAACACTAATAAGTACAACAATCATTTAAACGTCTGAAGTATAATGTTTTCGCTATTTACATGCGTTCTGACTTTTCTGTTTTCATCAAGATTTGTTTTATGTCCAAGTCTATAATTTTTCTAACTTTACACAGATTAATTTTATTTTTCGCCTTGTGCAAAACTGTTTTGACTCAGGTACACAATTCACGGTATTAAAAATCCTAACCAGAAACAAACAAGCCATATGTTTGTAGAAAACATGACGTTTCCACATCAACTTGTGTCATTCTCAAATGAATGAATGTCAAAGCCAAGAAACTAGTGAAAGTTTGTTGACATAAAAACGTCCGCAAAATAGCGGTAAGTTACCAAAAAATGCACTACAAGCAAAGTTTGAACTTCATCTATAAAATCCAGCACAACAACATGACAAGTAACAATGCTTTAGCAACACTAAATTTGAAAGTAGTTGCATACAGACAACACTGACATGCCTTTATATACTAGAAACATAGATTATTGTGGTAGATGTAACTAGTGATATACCGAATCGGCGAAATTTTGATTCGGCCGAAATCGATTATTCGGCAGTTTTGCCGAATAAATTCGGCCGAATCAACCGAATCATTTATGACTCCACGCGAAGTCGTGCCCTACGCGTTTGACATGAAAACATAAGTTGGTTGTGTTTCGTCCCTAATTTAGTTCTGTGGGATTTAGCATTGCCTCAAGCATAATTGTCAACCCGACAATGAATCGCTGATTTTTTGTTTGCAGTAGGAAAAGCGATAATGTGTTAAAAATATAATGATTGACTCGATTTTAGTAGGTACGGGCTTTCGGGTCTGCTTTGAAGAGACAAAAAATTAGAAGAGACATGTTTAACGCTTGAAATGTGTGTTCGTAAAAGATTCGGTTTCGTCCGAATCGCAAAAAATTATTCGGCCGAAACCGAATCTTTGCAAAAGTGGCCGATTCGGCCGAATAAATTCGGCAAACCGAATATTCGGTACATCTCTAGTTTTAACAATAACTCTGTGCTCATAGAGGAAAATGAATGCTTGGACATTTGAAATGTACTTACTATATGTAATCTCTTTGTTGGTTTCGTTTTGAATGCCACTTTCGACAGAAACCTTGCTACAGAAAAATATAGCACTGAATAAAATCAAAGAAAACTACATATTTTTAAATCACGTGTGAGATGGGGCCTGGAAATTTTGGTGTTTGTTCCAGTGAATCTTTAAGTAACTTTGTGTGAGCTCTTGACCGCGAGTTTACCAAACCTTTAAAATCTCATGTTTAGCAAACTGCGTAACATGTTTTGCAACGTTACAGACTCTAAATACGTCAACGTTGCGTTTATAACGTCGACGTAACTCACATAACATTACTTATGACCCATGAGTAACCAATTCTTGTTAGGGAGCTGTCACGTTTAATATGTCCGCTCATAAATTTGCGTCCCTTGTGTTTGGATGCCCCATGTAAAGCCGTCGCTTTTGATCAGCATGACAACAAAACGAACGACGAACGAGCGCTTCCCGGCCGTCTTTGCGGCGTCGACTCCCCGGGGAATCCAAGTCTTGTCGCGCCGATCTCGCGACAAATCGAATCTGTGGCTCATTGCGAAAAGTACACAGCCTATTAGGATCGATCAAGCCGCGCTGCTGCGTTTTATTAAAGGAGATTAGTGCGTTATATCAACCATGATCAAAAATACATCGGGTGAACGCAAATTGCGTGTGACCGCAGGCTGACCATCACATAAGGCGCCCATTCTTTTCAATTGATTGGAGAGGCTATCTTTTGTGGAATTGGGAATCAAGTATTGATTTTTCTTTTTGCTTGATGTTCGGTTTACACACTCCGCTTAATGGTCATGTAACGTTGGGGCATAATGTGGTTAGGGATCTACCAGAAACCAAAACGTTTTTGTTTGGCACGACACCAAGCATGGCAAGGTTTTTGCCATGACATCACACATAAGTGACGTAACAATATATTAGCTGCTCTATTCTTTATTCTATCAAAACCCAAGCCCTCCCTTTATCGAAAGTTTATTTGTTTGAAAAAACACTAGCTGCAGTAGTTTGTTTGATAACCGTTTCGTCAGAAGTTAGACTTTGGTTAAGATAATGTTGCTTATAGCAAAAGCTACAACCGAAACTAAGTAAATAATTTATTTCTTAGCATTCATGGGCTATCATCATGGCCAACCGCATATTACAAATTGATATCTATCATTTTCGCTTATCAGTTATCAACCCTGTCTTACATTTTATCAACCGTGTAACTATAAGGCAATGTCACTCAGAGATGTCAACTTCGCACTACATCAAGAAAACTTCTTAACCTCGCGCCACACTGTGAGACAGCTTTTGGTGACAAATAAGTTTAAAACAATTCAGGTTCTTGCGTTGTTACGGACGCAAAAGTAAGTCCAAAAACATAACACGTATATTCTGCAAAGTTTTTCGCGACACGCTTTGAACTTTTTCACTGGACACCGGTATGCCGCGGTACACATCAGTCTAAGAATCACCAACCAAAAAGCCTATACTAATCGCCCCAAATATGAAGCTGATCAGTTTTTTTCCTGTTGAATCCCATCCTCTTTTCCTAGCTAGGGTGGTTAGTTTGTAGTCCCCCACTGGTTCCACCAACGTCCCACTCCCCGGTCGTGTTTGACCACAATGTGCCAACCTCACTTTCTTGTGAGCCTCAGTTACATAACGCCTTGTAATGACAGTGTAGCTGCAGCGCGTTTGGCTGTCATCCACCAGCGCATTCCATTTATTAGTGTTCCATATAGTTTTGACATTGCGCAGCTATTTCCGGTTTGGTGATTGTTTTAGTGCAATTGTGTAGCTATGTGTTCTTTCACCAAGCGAAATAAACTAAACTCAACCTTTAAACATTGTTTCACAAGGTCTCAAGGGCGACACCAGCCGTTGGCAATCGACAACGCAGAGATGGAAAAGTTTCAAGCAACCGCGGTTTTCGCTACAGCGACCCACAGAGTTGATGATAAATGTCTCAGATCTACTTGCAATACGATATGGATCCTGTACGTATCTGGATATCATGAACGCTTCTCAACAATGCGAGTCGCTATTCTTTCGTCATCTGATGCAAGACAACTGTGAGAGTTGCGCGTAAGTGAACGGAGTACTCGGTGTATATTATACAGTACTACTGAGTAGTCGATGCCCAGCTTCTGTGTTTTAAACTGTTATACCGAGAAGTACAACGTATGAATGTAGAAAGCATAGTTGTAAGCAGGCCCGAAATCCCGAACTAGACAGAAATTTTCGTACGACTGCGACACAAATAATACCGAAAACTCACAGAGCAAGCTGCTTATAGGTCTTTGACAACAATCAATAATACAAAGAAATTGGGCTAGTTAATTTGTCAGCAAAGGCAAAACGTTAAACTGCCTACCTAATACAATCGGCAAAAGCACGCAAATAAACTTGCATTCAATAGTAAACTATATGAACGGCTGCAAGACCAATTCGCAACTATGAGTCCGTTTGAAATAAGTTGGCATCATAATACTTCGACCTTGATCAATTTTCTGCAAAATCAAGTAACAAAGTGCTTTGATGACGACAAGACAAATATAGCCAAGTCGATATAATTCAAGTCACGACCAAGTTGTCATGTCACATTACATGGATTTTAAATTTTGTCACTTTAAGTCATCCCATTTTTGCAAGTAACACTGAAGCAACCTGTGGTTTTAACATTGAGAAAATTCATGCAACTGTATAATATTATTCGCTATTTGGTAAAATAACCATGTTTCATATTTCACAGCACTCTCTACAAATCCCTGCAGCAGTGTGTCAGTCGTAAGTGGCAAAGTTGTAACACATCCAATCAGAAAACGTCGGCTGGAAACATTCCCGACAACCAGTTTGTGCAAAGCTCCGAGGCCACTTATTGTAATGGAGGAACACTGTCTTTACCGGGGGCAGGGTAATATTTCTTAATTGTTGAAATTTACACCCTTTGAAAAGATACACACAAATAGGCCTACGTGAGTCACGAAAGCGAAATAGCCTAGGTGTCTTCTAATGTGTTTTGTAACGCAAAAGTTGTTTTTAGCTTTAGTCTATTTAATATTGATTCAGAAATGACACCTTAAAGATTGTTTCAGTATGTCTGCTTGCAAGTAGCCTAGGCCTACTTTAGCCTAAAGTATAGCCCACCTTGAAATATTACCTCAAACCTTTACAAGCACAGCTAGGTCTAAGGAAGTAAAACAGTGATCCATTTTTTTAGGCATCCAATCAACTACTGCACTCCCAGATATTATACAGAAGCTGGCCTTTGTTTGCAACGGTTTCATCAGATATTTCGCAAGAATCTAACCCATCCCGACGTGTGCACAAGTTACTATCAAGCCAGAACTTGCTTCGACAGAGTGCAAGATCAGTATTGCAACTATCCAACACTACTCAAGGTTATGTTGAACGTGTCCAGAAGTCTTTACAGGTGAGCTATATCCAGTGTTGAAGCTGCTATGCTGAAAATGTATTAAACAACTATTTGAAAGTGCTTGATTAAGCTACTGGTTGTTTACTGCATTGTAACAAACACCCAAATACAGGAAAAGTGACTTTGGTGGTTAGGGCATTTAAGGGTTTATGTATAGTGCCAAGCATTTCGACAACAGTCAACAACTTTTGCTGGTTAATTGATTAGCAAATACAAAAGATTACACCACCTACCTTACAATTCCCGAAAGCATTATGTTTACAGCCAACGTTCCACATGGTAATATTTGCAGTCAAAAACAGTTACAAACAGCTTACTCTAATTCCAGATGTTGGAATCCGTTCTGTGTTTGGAAACCCTCCCTACGCGGCGAATTTGCGCCCTGTGGGCAACGGACCGTGTCTAAATACAAGTTTGACCCGAAACGCGGAATTCCTCAAGAATGTGAGCGCAATATTGCCGCCGACGTTTCTGATTGGCTCACTATAGATCAGATGACCTTTAGTTCACTTGTCGTTGCACAGCAGCCCAAAAAGAGGACTACGGACGGTCGAAGACCAAACGCAAAGAAAAAGTTTGTTCCACCTGGAAAATTTACAACACCACCTACCGGAAGCTCTTCAAGAAACAATTGGTCACTGAAACTCGCTTTTTTCCTCATTTTATCAACAACTGTGATTTTGTGATTGTGGTGTATTTTTGGTGCCGTTCACTGTGTATGGTGGAAACTTACTATAAGTGGCAATAAAGAATGGTAAATTCAAGCAAGCTAACCGTATTTACTAATAAGACCAAACTGTTTGCCACCGCTGCTCGTTTGCCACCGCTGCTCGTCTATGGAAACTCTTTTCTCTTTATAAAAAAAACCTTTATTTAAAAAAACAAGCAAATGGTGCAAACTTTTGTGCTGTGTTTTAACTTTCAATACACGCCAACATGAACATCTTGTACACATTCCTAATGCAAAAATGCATTATATACTGCAAAAGTGAACAATGTTAAACAAGCTTTCACAATAGCAACATGGTAGTTAATGTCAAAATGTATGTAAATTTAAGCAGGGTGCAGAGTTGGAAGTCTGAATTTTTATTTGACTCCGACTTCTATAGTCAAGTATTTGAGGCCTTTCAAATGCTGAAAAAATGTATGCTTCACTTGTGACATGTCCATAAATGGGCCCCAAGACATGCATTTTTTTGTAAACAGCATATGGAATGCATACCAAAGTAATTTTTTAACTAGGGTGCATTCAGTGTTTTTTTTAAGGTGTTTTGGGAAAAAAATTCTCCAGCGGTTTCCCAAAATTTGGACTTGGCTATTTTTTGCAAATATGGCTACTTTTTGGTATTTAAATGAACACTTGCGGTCTCTTAAAACTACTTAGCGGTCACCCAAACCAAACCTTAAAAAAACCCTGGGTGCATTGAACATTAGTTGTGGAAATTTTCGCTCTCTAAACCAAAATGGTAACCTTGAAGAGTCGGACTCGAAGGTTGTCAGGCCGTTTTGCAACCTTAATTTTAAGCAATTTCAATTTAATCGACAAAAAAGTTGTAAGGTATTCTATTCAACAAAACATTTGTCATGTGTTTGGTATTTTAGAAAAATCAAAACTTTGACATGCCTAAGTATATATCATGGCAGTAGAATTTGACAAGCTTACAACAAGACATGTACTTTTGAAAACAGATCACAAATCTACGCCCATTGCTTTGTGCAAGCCTGCAACAGAAACCAAACTTCGTGGTGAAGCTTTTGAAGCCAGATTCACAAATTTTTGTTGAAGATTACTAGCCACTTCAGATTCAGCAGTTGTTGGCAGGGCTAAATTTGCTTCTTGTGGATTTGGCTTTTGACTCAATCTTTTTTGCTGCTCACTTTTGAGTTTGTAGATAAGGTCACCAGTTTGGTCCAGTTCTGATTGGATTGTTTTCCCTGGTGGACTTGAAACTGGTACAGTTTGTAGGTTCTGCTCTTTCATTTTGTCCAAAAATGAAACATCAATACCAAGGTCTTTTAATGTGCGTAACTCATCCAAGTTAACTTTCACTTTGTCAGTTTTGTTTTCACTTTTCTCTTCAGCAGATTTTCTTTTTTCTAAAATCTCCTGGTTAGTTTGTGAGTGTGCACCATGCGTTACATTGTCCAGCAAATCAGACACCATATTCACAAGACCTTTGCCACAGTCGCTGACAAACTCTTGAATGCTCTGTGCAAAAAGGTACCCAGTATCGCTGCTGTATGCTGACAACAACAGGTCACTTTCCTCTTGGGTCAGATTTGAAATCCTGGAATCATAAGCAGGCGCAAATGATCCAAATGCACCATAGCTTAAATACTCCAAAGGTGTGACTTTATTACGCTTATCCTCTTTGACTTCAGGCATTACATCTATTCCAGATGAAATGCCACCTGTCAAAACACCCATGTCCACCACCTGAGTTTCTTGTTTTCCATGATCCGGGTTTAACAAGTTTAATGTTGTTTTGCCATCATCGTCCATCCGTAAAATACCAAATTTACCATGTGGATTTTTTTTGAGCAACTTTTCCTTGGCTTCTTTAGCAGCCTCAATCACATTTGGAGCAACTGAAAGGGCATCATCAGCATCAGTAAAGCTGACAGCCTCATGTAGTGAATCTGCGTCAATGTGTATAGCCGACTCCGATATGGTTTTGTCAGAAACTTTTACAGTTTCTAGTCTTGTGACTTCTATTGTGCATTCGTTTGTTGCAACATCAACTGCAGTTTTATTGGGAACTTCTATGCCAAGAATTTCTTGGGCTTCAGCTTTTGTCAATTCATTGGTTGCACTTAGGCTTCGTAGCATACTTGCAAGGCGGTCTTTACTGAAAATCTTGGTAGCAGAAGCTAGCAGTTTTTTGGCCATTTGGTAGTAAATAGTGTCTTCTTTGTTGTAAATGCAGCAATTTTCAACCATTTGTTCCACATCTGCTTTCATTTCATCCAAGTTATCATAACGATTGGTAACAATTTTGTTTTTCATTGTACTGAAATCCATAGGGTATTTAATGACAGAAGAATATCCAGGCGCTATTATGTCATTTACAGGAAATTTGAAAATTTCATGCGGATCTTTCCGTTCCAGTTGACGCAACAAGTTCATAAAAACCAAGTTTAAAGCTTTTCTCTGACTAGCAGACATAGTAGTTTTGACTGGTAGAACTAGTTTCACTTTTTCGATTGGCTTAATAATGACTGGTGTCTCTTCAGTTTGCATTTCAGAAGAACTAGAATCAGCATCAATGCTCTCCGCTGGCTTCGGTGACAAGTTTGGAGTTTTGACTGGTCGAAAAAGTCCCTCTGAAGAATGCTTTTTCTTTTTCTTTTTGTGGTGATGATGATGTGAAACTGGTGAGTCTGCATAATCCGAGTCATATGTTCCTTCCGAACCTCGCTTTAAAATGAGCTTAAGTGGTGTTTTTTCAGTTGCAACATTGTCATCGGAATGGTGCCAATCCCCTTTGTGCTTCTTGTGCTTTTTTGTCATAGTTTATTTGCCTCTATTCACATTAATTTTTTACATTTATTAATGCCCTTATTCTTACAAACACTAACAATCTAAAAAAAAATTTAGATTTACATTACTCGATTATTCATTGGAAGTTGTGTTTTTACATCAACATAATCAATAAAAAAAACTTTGCCAGGTAGCTTCTTCCATAATAAAATGTTCGCTTTTCTTTTTCCTTCCGCAGACTGATTATGATTACTAAGTCCTGGACCTGATACAGTAAAACTTTGAAGCGTTACTTTGGCTTTGCTAGCCCTAACAAAATAATTATTTTATTTTTTTATATATTTATTTAATTTAAACTAATAAAATTCACTCCTGCACGTTTATTTTGTGGGAACTGGGAACTGAAAATATGTTTTGTTGTGTCTTGTGTTCAAAGTTTTACGCATTACGTCGCGTGCCGCGTGTCGCTTTAATTTTAAACAGCGAAAATCGAATTTAAAGTCGACTTGCCCAAAACGGTTGCATCTTTGATTTCTCTACGAAATGTTTTTATCTTGCTTTAATTAGAAACAGTGTGGTTGGCTGGATTTTTATTGCTGTAAATTTGTGTTATTTAACATTTTAAAGGATTTTGCCATCCGTTGCTCGAGGACGAGGGGGCTATCTGTATTCTTATAAAAGTCCACGGACTCGTGGTTGAAAAGCACTTCTACAAATTCTGATACGTACTATCATGTTGCATTTTAACAAATTGGTTACTTTTGACCACCTACACATTTTTTGGACAGGTCATTAATGTCGTTTGACTCCCTTACAAATGCACAAAGTTTGAATGGGTCGTAACTGTGTGGTTGTTGTGATCACATTTCTAAACGGTCCGGAAATTGGGGCCCGAACCCGAAAGTACAAGTCCGAAACCCGGCCCGAACCCAAATTGTTTTTAAAAAGACCGTTGTGAGGCCCGAAAGTTTGATTGACAGGCGTATACATTGCAGCCACAGGAAAGACCAAGACAACAAACACAACTGGTCTTGAACTTGGCGTTTTAGGGCTGTTTGACATTAGGTCTGGTCCAACGACTGGCTACTTAAATTTATTCAAAAAATAAATAAATAATAATACTGACACAGAGTCTAAAGTCAGGCCCGAATCAACCCCGCTTTTTGACGAAACTAAGCCCGACTTGCAACTCTGGCTCTGATTATATAACCACGGAGCAACTCGAATCGCAACTACTTTATTTTTATTATATTGGTTTAGGTTTGTTTAAACTCTTTCAAAGCAATATTGATCGACTTATAGGCAAATCAGCAGGACATAAAGTGATTGAGCAGCAAAAACGCGACGTAAACAAAGAAATGGAAGACTAAGAAATCGACAAAACGAAGCACCGATTGTTACTGTGCTAAGGAAATTGAGCACTTAAAAAGTTGCAAAGTGAAGAACAAACAACAAAAATTGTGACAGTGTTTAGACATGCAGTGATTGGTGAAAAAACGGACACAGATCGAAGATAACTTGAAAAAAAACTTTTGGAGACAACACACACGACAATTTGTTGAAAAAGTTGTACCCCATATAAGCAAAAAAAACTAGTAAACTAGACGAAAAGTTGCACACTATAGTGGCCACACACAATGATTGCTGAAGATCAAGTTGCTTCCAGAGGAAACTGAAACAGCATCCTATTAATTTCATCATAGAATCCAGAAGTACAAAACGAACACAATTGTTTAAAACTGTACAAAAGCTGAACGGCCAGCACAGAATTTGAACGTATGTAGATGTTATAGGATCATAGTCTGAAAAAAAAATCATATTTGTAAGCATATAACAGGATTTGTCTATTTTAGTAATGAGTGATATTTTACCTAAAGTTTCTCAACCTCTGGATGGCGCCGCTGAGCAAAGGTTGTTTTTTGTTGGAGGTTGTTTCTAATTTTGGGTGACCATTAGGAAAGCGGGCTTTGAAAATTTCTGGGTAAGATTTCTGAAACTGAACAAAATGGTTGGTGAGTTGATCATGGCTTCGCAACATTACTTTCGCAATTATTTTTTGAAAAGCAATTTTAGCTCAAAAATGTATCTGAGGTACCTATACCATGACCTATATCAGTGGTTCTCAAACTCGGTTTTCGGGGCCACATGCGGCTCCCAACTACTTATTTTGCGGCTCGCACCAGACCTCAAAAAACCACCAAACATTGATATTTTAGCTTATTTAAGTAATAATCTTTAGTGATTTTCTCAAGGTTTCGTTTTTTTGCGGCTCCCTACACACTTAAAAAACTACCATTTGGCCCCAACAATAAAAAAGTTTGAGAACCACTGACCTATATCCAGTATTGTAAATTTAATTATTAAAATTGCGATTCTAACTAAAATAAAGCTTTTAGGTTGCTCTTGCACAATTTATTGTCTTAATTTACAAACTATTTTGCATATTTCAGAAACTATTTGCTTTTGCTCAACTATTATATTTGCCAGTTGAACAAAAAAGACAGTTTATAAAATTGTAAGGTTTGTGGCAAAATAGAACTTTAAAAAAACCCTGCAAAAATAAATGGTGGCAGCAAAAATGTATTCAAAGACAGAAATATCATAACTCAAACTGCTCGAACTTGTTTTAGCTTCTTTTTCTTTTCTTTCGCCGAAATGGTTTGGTCGTCGACAGTTTTCTGAAGAAGCTCTGTTAGTGCTGATCTCAACGCTGTTTGTCTGTGATCCTCATACTCTGTACTGCTCACCTGCGACATATAGCGGATACGTTATATACAAATCACTACCGCTAGGTGCGGTAGAGATACAAGACATGCAAGAATATCAACATCCACTCATTTTTACTATACCTGCTTGCAAAACGTATATTGCCTTGACAACTTTTTTCTCCCCAAAGCGTCCCTCTTCATACTCTCCTACATAAGAACAGAATAATTGAAAAAAGGTAACAGAAAGATAAATGGAGGATTTTTTACGTTGAACGACAAGAAAATACGTTCATTAAAGACCTATCTGCCTTACAGTGAAAATGCTGGTCGTAATTTTATGGGATAAGCTTGGAGTAATATATTGGTTTAGTTAAATAACGTTTTATTGAATAAATTAGCTGTTGCTCCCAGACATAAGGTTAAAACGAGCGTTGCTCTACCGGCACCTTTATTATAAACAACCGACTTCGACGTCTAATATGAGACGCCTTTATCAGGATAATGGCATATCTTGAAACGCAAAGTTTTTATAACTCGTTTATATATGTTTTACTGGTTTGGAACCACGCAGTTTAATATTATTACTCCTGTACCGAGACGAGATAAGTACCCAGAGCTTTTGGGACTTAAGCACTATAAGCAGTTAGTTATTTTGCGGGCAGTTTAGGAATCTCATAACACAGCGACCGGCAACCGCCGGGTCGCGGCCCGGTACCGGACTGCGACGAGTTCATTACCGGGCCCGGTGTTGATAAACTAATTTAGGCGTTTTCATAGCTAAATATTTGTAGGTTTTTGACGGCCGGTCCGCGATCAAATTTCAGTTTCAAAAACGGCCCGCAGTAGAAAAAAGGTTGCCGACACCTGTCCTAACAGTAAAAATAAAATAAAATCAATGAAACGCGCTCAGTCTACAAACAAGTGTAGGCATTTAATAGAAAGGTACCTTGTCAGCAACGATACGCTTCACTGCACTTTCCACTTCTGTTCTAAGTTTTTCCGGAACCGTCATAACCAGCGACGCGTGGTCAAGCATGAAGCAAAAGACACGTTCGGATAATTTCGATTCTACGTCATCGCTGACGTCACGCTGTCGAATGACGCAGGCAGTAAACTTCTGGATGAGCTATGCAAAAACACGTCCACATGTTAAAACAAACAAAAATAAATAAAATAAAAACTTGCCAAAGCAAAAAGGTTGATGTTATTTTTAAGGTACAACAGCCAGAGCAAAAAGTGACGTGCTTTGCCGGTTCAATGACGTAACAATTACATATTTCGAGCCGTTAATTAGCTGCGTTATCTTAATGCAGTGGTTCTCAAACTTTTTTTTGTTGCGACGCCTCTGGAAAAGTTTTCTGGACTTGCGACGCACCAGCAAATAAAAGTTAATGAGGAAACTTATCAATAAACAGTTAATTTAAATCCTTTAAACAGCACTTAGAGAACAAATTTAGCTTAACTGTTTTTCGACAAAGTTACTCAACACTTTCAGTGCACCCGGCAATTACCTGCGGGCTTTTGTTAATTGTTTTAATTATTGCGCACAATTGCATTGTCTTGTCTGCTGCAAGGCCTTAACAGCATCAATAACGAATTACAATGAAAGTAATGTTTCAACTTGCGCACAATATGACTGATGCACAAAAATTTACTGCTAAAACTCATGCACAATAATTACTTCAAACTTTTCTGACAATTATACGTTATAACTACCTCAAGCCTTTGCTAGAAAAGTCGCCTTTGTTACATTGTTAAGAAACAAGACTCCGTTCACATAATCAAGTTTAATGCCCGCCAAGCGTCGCCCCAGACACGCGCCTATCACGCACTTGCTGCTTGTACTGTTTGGTCTCGACGTACATTAACGGACAGCCGCATTTTTGATCAAAAACTTTTGAGGTAAATTTACGTCAATCCGCACTCTACGCAAAAAGTATTTGGACGTAGATATACGTCACCTGCACTGAAACCTCATTTTTATGAAATAAACTGAGTTCAGCCACGAAACGGAAATATTCTGCGACGCCCTTGGAAAATTGAAACGACGCACCAGAGCGTCGCGACGCACAGTTTGAGAACCACTGTCTTAATGAATAGATTTCTTGTACATACGTGCCTTTACTTTTTTTTTTCAAAAAAACATTTCCATTTTGCCCGAAATTTAGAGCTGGTTCAAAGCATTATCGTCCAGCTCCAGACAACGCTCAACAATGAGCTACTTATGACGTCACAAACAAAATTAACCATTATCACGAAAAGTTTTCATGAAATTATTATTCGGCAACAATTTAAATCTAGGGAAATAAAAAAAAATACGCTACGAAACAAAAAAGTATAAAGCCAAAAAGTAGATGCTCCTATTGCCACAAAAACAGGCGACCCAACATCAGGGCGCGACCCACAGGTTGGGAAACACTGACCTATGGGACACGTTAGTCTCTTAGGGTATTTGAAGATTTTAACGCACGAAAACAGCAAGCTCCTACCAGAGATCGTAGAGACTGTTGATTGTCGAATGAAATCAGGTTTGGGTTGCTCAACATCTTTGAAAGAAGTCTCAGAAGTAGATGAAGTTTTCTGTGACAGATAGAACAACTGGATACATTATCAGCAAACATCCTAAGACGAATCCCAACTGCCCTTGTAAGTTAATTGTAGGCACAGAGTTGTAAGTCGGGCCGGGTTCGGTCTTAGGTTTCTTTAAAAAACGGGCTTGATTCGGACCTGACTTTACACTCTGTGTCGGTAATAATATTTTTGAATAAATTTAATTAGCGTAGTAGCCAGTTGCTGGACCTGACTTAAGGACAAACAGCCCAAAAAGCCCTTGTTCAAGACCAACTGTCTATTATTGTGATTGTTGTCTTGGCCGTTCATGGGGCTTTTAATGTATATACCTGTCACTCAATTTCGCATCTAAACGGGCTTCTTGAACGCGATTCGGGTTTGGGCAGGGTTTCGGGCTCCAATTTCAGACCCGTTTACAACTATGCGTTGACGACAAAGCCGTTAGCTTTTGGTAAGCTACATTTGTTTGTTGCTTGGACATTTTATATGCAGTTGCAACCAAATTTGATAACAAACGCAGTGTGACACAATATCCCGGTTTTAGAATAGAAACCATGATTTACCTTCTGCGAACAGGAGACAAAAGCAGTAGACACAACTGGAATGCTTCAGCGGTATGAGGTCTCACATTTTGTTGCTCCCCTTAAAAACAAATCGAAACATTTTTTCAAAGCAAGAAACAACATACATTTTTCGTCGCAGGCAAACCAACCAATAGCGACTCGTTGTTTTCGCGCCAAATCCAGCGCTGCACTAAGTGGCGATTGAGGTTCACTTGGAATTGTGATATTTGGCCGACTGACGCTTTTGTGACGTAACAATGACGTATTGGGTGGCTGTAGGTTTGACGTCGAAGCCATTGGTTGAGGTGGTTGAGTCCTACGAGGATGCAGACTGCTGTACGATCTGAAATTAGATAAATGAAAACCAGTTCGGTTAATCGCAAATTTCGTATTATTGCAAATTGAATCCTAAACCGCACCCAATCCCTCTCTTAACAATTCAAAACATTTTCATTCCTCTCCAACAGGCTACATAGTAGATGCTAAACCACACAAAGATAAACTTTTCAAGTCATATTTCCAAAGCCAAAGTGTCTATTTTCAAACCACATGTATGAATTTAAGTGAATTCCTCCATTCAAGTTTTAAAATTCCTTGGGAGGAATTCCTCCCTGTTTGGGAACCACTGCCGTTACTTAACAATACACGCAAAAAGACTCCGATTAATGACAAGAAAAAAGTTTAGAAAACTGGAGTTGGAATTACTCCTAATTGTCTGTATTTTTCCAGGACAAATTTGAAACAAAAACATTCAATTTACCCAACTTGGTGACAACATAGAAGCAATGATATGTGTGTTTTACACTTATATGACATTCATTATTATGTTTGCTGCATCAAAAATACTGTAATTGTTATTTGTGGCTAGGGACCATTTACCTGCTAAGGCGAGCAAATTTTCCAGCTACATCGTCCATGGATGGGGCCTTAAGCTGCCTGTCCCTGATGCCCACAGACACATAAGGCAGCCTCATGATACGAGACTTAATGCGGTGTGCATTTACAGTTGAAGAGTCGGTATCGTATGGCGGGACCTCTCTCCGTTCTATGATGTCAGATTTCGGTCGAGAGCGGTTCAATCGATGGCCTTCTTCACAATGTTTTCTTTTATGTATGTTTTCTAAACGGGAGGCAATATAACAGCTGTGAATTAGGGATTATAGATTTTGTTGTACATCAACCTTTAAACCAGATTCGGTTAATCCGGATCTTCGACTAATTTGGACGACACTTGAGGTACAAATGATTTGTAATGTGGTAAGGCCTTGACTAATCGACATCGGATGAACCAGATCTTCGCCTAAACCGGGCATTTTTTGGTCTAAACGGGTCCAGATTAACCGAAGTTTACTGTATTTCGTTGTAGTAGCATAGCCAATATGTCAAGCTGTTTTATGCAATTAACCAGATTATGCAACTAAACATACGATTTACTTGACAAATGGCTATGGTTGGGATTAATGATTTCTAGCAACTAAACCAATAATGCAATTAATCGGATTACAGGTAGAAAGCCAGCATGCAAGTTATTTATGTATCTTAAAAAAACATTTGACAAAAAGAAATTCTCAATGAACCACAAAAGAACTACACAAATAACTGCAGCCAAAAAATATAATGTAAACTTAATATCATTTCTTGTTCTTTCAATTTAAGTTCCATTCTATTTGAACTCCAATGCCTAGCAAATGCCTTAAAACAAGCTGCTCTCACCTGCATTTCGAACAGAGTAGACCCTTCCAACCAGAGCAGCAGGTGGCGATGGTTTGTTTGCAAGTCTTGGCAAACTCCCATATCTCTCTGCTCTCTTTTCCTGGTGCATGTTGTTGTACATATCAAATGCTGATGGAGGTGAACTCTTATTTTTCTTTTCCTCTTGAAGTCTGCTCTTCTGAGGCAGCATCTCCATGTAAGGGTCACCTGATGTAGGTATTAAATCCGGAGGTGGTACCATCTTTTTCGGAGCTGCACTCCTAAATTTTGGATCAGTGTTGGTATCCTTAAACGGGGTTGAGTGGCTGTTTAGGTATCCTGAGTTTTTGGGAAGAGGTTTCATGGTTCTGTAAGGAGGACTGAAAAGATCCTTATCATCTTGAGGTTGATCTTCATCATTTTCAGCCATCAGATCTAACTCCAGCTCATTCCTCATTGTGTGGCTCATGTTGAAGAGTAGATCTTCCACAGAGGAGAATATATCATCCCCTTGATCTTCTTGAAGTCCGTCTCCGATAAACTGTGAATGTGGTGATGCTAAAAACAATTTAGGCAGGGTATAACATTATTTGCGTAAGATGAACATTAATTTACAACTGGAATTAGCTCTGAAGCGTCTATGCAGACCAGTGATTATGGCACACTCATGTGTAAATCTCACTTTCGACTGGTTCACCACTGAGCCTGTGTATCTCAGTTGGTAGAGCGCGAGTCCCAGAAAGACTCCTGTTGGGGTTTGAATCCCACCACAGGCTAGATTTTTCTAACCTATGCTTTACAATATGATGGTGAATGTTTGGTGACTGGCTTATTCAGTATAACGCTTTTAATGAGTCTGGCGTACTATTGTGTAAGTCTGGAAAATAAAAAATCAATGCCAAATCAATCAGTATATATATTACAGACCACAATTCAGGAGAAGTTGAATCCTAGTTTTAAACCACATCTAGCTATTCTGTTTATTCCAATTTTATCATGCGCTTCAGTATCCCTTTTTGCTTTTTCACTAACTTTTTGAATTCAAATTTTTATAGTCTGCAGTTTTTGAATTCCAATTATTATTGTTTTTTACTGCACTCAAGCACAGATGTAAAGTAGTTAAACAAGAAAAGTGAGTGTATATCATTAAGTGCAGATCCTAATACTGCAACATGATGATTTTTACAAATCATTTTGATTCATTAAAAAAACCTTTTACCAAACAGGGTATTGCAATAAACAAGTAAAAGCAGTAACTCCAACATTTAAACACATAAAAAATAAATTAGTTTAATATTGTTATAATTGAAGTTGGAACATACATAGCCCAATAAGGTTTAAACTGCAAAAAAACAATTTCTAATTTTTCACCTGTGCTTGTAGATGAGGGGAATGCCTTGTGTTGGAAACTAAGATTAACATAGTTTTCTTTTTCACTGTTATCATCATGATTTGAAACACTGTGCTCCGAAACCCGAAGCTCTGGTAGTGAAGCAGCAATGTTGTGATGCTTGTTCAATGCTAAATCAGTATGGCTTGACCTGCAAAAAATGTCGACAAAAGTTGTTGAGGCTAATCATTTTGGCTTTCTATATTTTGAATTGTAATTTCTGTAAACATTTTGCAACTTAAAATTTATAAGCGTATGCAGACAAAAACAGTTCATCACATAACCAGTTGGCCTAGCTTTTTATGTGATAAGCGGAGTTTAAAACCCTAAGCACTTATATGTATACATATAAAGACATTCTTTCTGTTCCATTGAGATAAATATCATCAGTCTTCAATGCAATACAGAAAAAAATCTGATTAATTGCTTCTAAAAGTTTAGCAAATTGCTCAGTTTATGTGATAAACTGGACAATTCTTTGACATGTAATGTGCTAAAAAATATCCAATTAACTGGTATGCGAATAACCAGACCCATCTGCATGAAGAAAACAAAAATGGGATATAGTAATCTTTATTTGATGTAACTATTCTAGATTAGTTTTACTGTTCTTGATAACTATTCTAAAATCCCTATGCAAACCCCATTAGTCACAATAAAGCAAGTGACAAACCTGATGATAGGATTATTTTCCTGTGAATAATGGAATGATGTCTCTTCATCAAGGACATCGAGAGCTGGAGTGGATTGAAAGTGATCTTCCATCATTCCACTCATCCGTTTTCTCATGGAATTATCATTTAAACTAAGATTTCTGTGCAACAATAACAGTTCATTAGTTCCTGGACATTCAACAAGTCTTGTTACTTTGGGTAACATCATTGAGAGTTAATTAACACTACTTTTATTTGTCAAGTGCATAGTGTTTTTATAAATCTTAGACAACCCCTGTTCAATGTCAAAGCATGTCACGATAGGCACATAAATAAGTTATTGTATGTCAGGCCTTTTAAAGGTGTAATATTGAATCAATATGGTCTCTCAAGTAGGCATAATTATGCGAAAAATCGAGCCTGTGGTGGGATTTGAACCTATGACACAAGTCTGAAAAAAAAAACCACAGACTTTAGGTTTTATGCCTAATTTAACAAAAATGCATACTTATCATATTCTATTTACCTCTGTAACATGTGGGTATGATTGTTGTTTGCTTCCAATCCAGCATGTCTCGGACACAATTTCATCCCAACATTGTTTTCTGTAACACAACACCAAATGATGCGTCAGATTTAGGATGCAGGAAAAATACACCATTCACAACTTTTATAACACTAAAATGCAGGAGATGTTTAAAAAAACTTCAAATTAGTAGGAAATGTAGGAACATGTTTATGTTTCTGAACTTTTTAACTGAGAAATGTGTCATGAATTTCTTACCAAAATAAAACAAACGATTATATTTGCATTGTAGTGTTTAATTTTAAATTTTTTCTTTGAAGTCTATCTGTATCAAATGCTAAATTTTCACATATTGTTACAACCGAATCTACCAAGCTACTATACTAAAAATAGTGATAGCAGTGATCTTTTCTTGTGTTGTAAATCTATATGTGTGTTTACATTCGGTTAGAAATCATAGTGCAGTCATCTAGGATGAATTTACATACAAAACGTAACTAAAACTAAAGACAAAAGAGAGACTTTTCTAGAAATAAGGAAGATCACATCAAAATAGGGACAAATCTTAGAAACACAGACAATATGGCGATGCTGGATATATACATACATCTATATATACCATGTCTCACAGTCAGACTATACATAGCCTATTAAGTTATCTTTATTTGGTGAAATATAACATACCATCAGCATTAAATAGCTTTTTTCCCCGTCTTCCACTTTTCTGCCTTCTTACTTCCAAGTTTTTATGTCGCATCTGAGCTTGAACAAGTTTCTTGTGGATTTTATCCAGTTCTGCTTCTGACTGTAGATGTGGTTGGGAATCTATAAAATATTTTTGATTAAATTTATTTACACAAATCTATGGTGTAGGGCTGTAGGCTTTAACCTTATACTAATCATGGGTTTCAAAAACTAGCTAGTCATTTTGGATTGTTTTATGAACAAAACATAAATGTGTAAAAAAGGTTGATTTATCTAAGGTCAAAAAGGTGATGTTGAATATTGCACCTTGTTGAACGAAAAACGAAATTATGGCAAATATTGCTGTGGTTAAACGCAACTTTATTTAAATACAAGTCCACGCTTTTTTGTGAATAACTTACATGTGCAAATAACCATATTACCTACAACATAGCTACAGCTGGGATACAGTAAGCATACAAAATGTTTCTTTAGACTATCTGGATCCGAGTTGTAAGTCAAGCTAAGCTTTAAGGGTTGGGTTTGAGCTTTGTTTTTTAACAAACGGGATTGATTTAGGCCTTCTTAAATAAAAATTACCAAGATGAGTAGCTAGCTGCTGGTTGTAACCTAATGCCCAACAGCCCTAAAATGTCATGTTTTTCTTTTACTGTCCGTTGTGTACACCATTGGTTCTCAGCCAGGGCCAGTGGCCCCAAAAATTTAAACTGTTTGCCTATTACAGAAAAAATACTTATCCTAAAAGATCAGGGCTCTCAAAAACGATTCGGGTTTGAGCTCAATTTTCGCTTACAAATCTGACCTGGATTGTAATAAATCGATACACGATGCTTCCTACCTTCAATAGCCACAGTGTGGTTATGACCGCGGCACATTTCATCGAGAAGTTCACCACGAACCAGAAGAGTTGTGAAAATTTCAAAGTAGCCATGAGTAGTGAGAGCATCAGGCATAGCACGAAAATATTCCCAAATGGCTTTGAAGACATCCTTCTCAAAACCTTGTATGAAAGAGTTTTTTACTTGTGAAAACACAAAGATTTCAATCAACAATAAATTTGCTTTTAGTTTACTGGGCTCTTAAAAATGTAAAATTTTTTAATACATTTTTGAAAAACAACAACAATAATTTTATGTTCAGAACAAAACAATACTGTATTTTTTTTTATAACCCAAGTGGTAAAATCAAAAACTAAATCTAGTAAAAATGATTCTGAAAGTTAAACATAACCCTTTGCTTTAAAATTTAGTATAGAAATAATATCAATTGTATCAAAAACACTAGTAGTACCTTGATAATTTGGTAACCCGGAGTCAGTAGAGTTAGGCCACCCAGCTAAGCATTTCATAGCACTCAGTAACCAACACGGTAATTCCTCTTCAGGCTTTACATGTACAACACCAGATGGCGCCATTTGAGTAGCATTGTGTTGGATCCAATCTGCGTTCAGTTCCTTTCCAGGAAAAATTTCGGTTGTGTTTTCCAGATGAAGCACTTTTTTGAGACTGTGCAGTAAATGCAGTTAGCATACATGGAGTAAAAAAAAACAAAAAAAAAACACCCAACATACAAGAATACCAAGTTAGAAATGAAAAATATACAACAGGCATTGATAAAAGTGTTTGTCCTAATAAGAGCAATTTCAAATAAATAAGTAGCTGCCCCAATGTCCACTTGTGTTTTTACCCAAAATTGTTTTTGTTTGTACCATTTTAGGTTAAACATAACAAGCGATTTTGTCAAACAACTGTATAAATTTGTAATAAACTCTAAAATGCTTCTGATGATTATGAAAGTAATCCCATCAGCTTTATTGCAAATAAATACTGACCTTCTGTTGCCAAAAACAAAAAAAATCAGCAACACAATTTTTTTACCCAATTTGACTATAGTGTTAACTTTTCTAAAGTGGTAAATTACACACACCATGTTAAAATACAATATAGACAGACCAGAAGATATTTACAACAATCAAACAACTCACCACACAAGGAGAGAGGATTTCCACACCCCAGCCATTTCCTGTTGCGTTAACTCTGGTTGTTGTTGCTCCTTTGATCCCAATTGCTGGAGACTGTTTGTTTTGTCTTGCATAATTCCATTGTTTTGGCCACATACAAAAGGAGGTGAAATCTGAACAAAGAAACAACAATTAGTACGCAATTATGTGACCTTTTCTAAAACAAAGACTTTATGGCAGGTACTGTCTAGGTTTGTAAAGTAAATTTTAAATGCAATCCAGAGGAATAATAATATTAGCTTGCCTGTTTCCTAGAAGTTAACTTAAAATGGTTGAAGAAATACTAAACTATTATGGTTTCAGCAATTGGTATTATTATGTCGGAAAATATCTATCAAGCTTGTAATGGGACTGGGGGGAATAAAATTACATGTAAAAAGAGAAAATTATATTGAAATTAATAAAAAAGAGCATGCAACCCAGCCTGAAATTAAGCTCACCATAATTACTGTTTATGCAGTTCAGTTATTTTATGATTTTGTGCACATATAATTAACGTACAATTCTGGTTTCAATACCAAACACATATTGCAAAGTTGTTTTATGTAAAATGTTAGAACTTTGTTAACTGATGGACCACAGTTTGGGTTTTAGGTGCAATTAAAGTAAAGATAAACTCCATTACATAAAATCAGCAGGAGCGGTGTTATGTACAAAAATCCTAACATTTCCAACCTTTGAAAGATTCGGAGTAGATTTGAAAAGCTGCGATGAATTTTTAACGTTCGACTTTTTTTCATCTTCTCTTCTTGTGTTTGTTGGAAGCAACGCAAGTGGCTGTCGAATCGATTTCGAAGGACTTTCAGCAATCGGAAATCTTCAATAAACATATGTATAAATTTTAGGAAGAGCCTTGTGATTTTCAAAACTTTAAATTCAACAAGTTTGGAAATGTTACGTTCAGTTGTTTTCTAAAGCATATATATGTTTTAAGTACCTTTCTAACCATACAGTTGTTTTAGCAATCCAACATACCCACGCACTTGTTTTAAAGCTTACCCCCAAATAACAAAACTTTACCATTAATTGTATATTTTACTGAAGGTTACCTTCAAAGCATGTTTAAATTTGGTGTAACATTGCACAACAAAAATCTAGTTTTTAAATATGTTTAGTGTTAAACTAGTTGTCAATTTCGGATATTGCATCAAATTTTAAATCAACATATACATTAGGAGTTTAGGTGGTCAAGAACCACATATAAAACCTCTTAACCCTCTTATTTTTGGCATTTGCAAATTGAAACACTATGCCAAAAATAAGTCCAAAGAGGAATATTCTGGCATGAGCATTTAGCGAAAGATTTGTGAATACAAAATATTGTTTTATGTTCATTATTGACAGTATAGGTTGTAATGTCTTTTTTTGTCATTTTAAACCTGTAAAGTTGATTGTTGTCCGAGAAATCCTCAGTTCCCCACATTCCATGGACATCTTCAAATACATGATTCTTCAAAAATTTCTGAAGCAATTGAATGGTTTGTTGTCTTGTTACCTGTAAAAGATTAAAGGCTGTTGCATAAATAGATGTGTTATTGCATAACCCTTTTTACTATATGTCGCCTATACAAAACCTACAACTTAGGACCAGTGAAGTTTTTCTGCAATAAATTTTGTTCAGATTTTACATATTTTTGAGGATAAGCCACAGCCTAACACAAAGTTGTGAAAATTGAAACAGCATGTACAAACCCATATTGAAAAAAAATGGGTTTATGCCACACAGAGGATGTATATGCAAATCACTGAAACAACTTGCCAGCAAAAACAATTGAAGAAAAATTCTTGCACATTGACAATAGATACTACTGATTATTTTTACTGACATTTGCAAAATGTATCTATCATATCTTTTGGGCAAAAAGAGTGAATGTAAGCTGGTATAACACTATCCAAATAGGCTATATTTCTCAAAGGAAATGACATGATCGTTACCTGTGTTCCAAAGTTTCTGTTTGCTTTTAACAAAGCATGCAGCCAATCGATAGCTTCAGTTGCAGAGAAACAATCTTCGTACGACTTCAACAGTTGGCGATGTTTCTTTGTTGGAATTCCAGCTTGGAACAATCGAACCACCTCGTTCCACTTTGGAAAAAAAGCAGGTTTAGCAACAAACCCAAGTTAAAAAAATCTCCAATATTATACTAGAATTACCCATGTCTAACATAAACCTTAGAAACAATACTAATATATGTTCTAGTATTGCAAAAAATCACATTCTGTTGTTTTCAATGTTTTGTACTTTGGTAGCAGTGGTATTAAATACTGTTTATTCGTTTTTTCTTAAACAAATGTTTCTTACCAGTTTTGTTGCCCGATAAGGTCCGTGCGGAATATTGCCAGATGAAATCATTGCCTTGAAATCCGTAAGCCTGTGCAAAACAGTGACACGACACACAAAAACAGTTGCGTACCAGACAATCTGGCACTACTTCAACTCCTGTTTAAAGTGGTGGACAAAGACAAGAAACTATAGTTTTATAAAAGTCAAATATTTCAAGGTAATCTATTTAACTTGATGACCAAACAAACTATACTTCTTTCCACTTGTATAAATGAATGGAACAACGTTGAAAACAAAACACGTTCAACCTTAATCCATGGAACATGCACTTTTTACATTTTCAGACTCAAAAAAGTTTTATCTATTTCATTCTTGCACAATTCATGCGTGGAGATTATTCCATGCTGCTGACAAAATAAACTCAAAGTCTCAAATCAATCTCAACTGAAAAATGAAAACAGAAATTCATATTTCGCGCTTGTGCCACTTGATGTCGCACGTGTGACTTTATTAAGTCAGTCATGCATTTATTTTCTGAATATAATTTATTATTTTCTGAAACAGCAATTACAGCAAACAAACTTCAAAATAAGCAATGTCAAAAATTCTTTGTTTATCTTTTCAAAACAAAAAAATCAGTTGGTTTCAGTTTTACTTATTCGAACAAGGCGCATGATTATTGATTAGCCGAAAAGTCAAAAACTGAGTTAAAGAAAGAAGGCAATCTGTCCGGTTCGCTGGATGTATGCAAGTACACGATAATAATCGTAGTGAGAGATGCCGATAAAAAATATATATATATATTTTTTTCGACACACGATTATAGTTTTGCGGATAAAAAGAGAAAATAGCACATAACTAAAATTGCCCTAAAAATCGCACTGCAGTCAGGCGCAGTGCAGGTGAGTGTCAAACAACCCCAGAAAGAAGCTTCGATAATAAAATTGGTAGCCCAGCTTATTTCTTAGGACGAGTTTCGTTGTGTAAATAAAGTTTCATTGGTGTTGGCGTATTCCTGTCCTTTGCGCGAAAAGCTTCCTCGCGAAGAAACACGAGATCTTGAGTTCCAAACAGAGCTGCTCTTGCGGCCGCGCCGTACGTGGAATCGTGGATCCGGATTTGGTTCGCCCTCCACTAAACAGAAGAGGCAAAATTGATATGCATGCGTCTACTTCAAGGGGAACCATTGCATTTACGTGAACAACTAAATGACGGACGTTAACTTCTACCATTAATAATGCTATAGATTGTTGGTGTGACGTTCATATGCATATGCAGTTGAATGTAAAAATTCTTGCGTATAACACATTCAATATAGGCCTGGTTATCGAATTTTATCAAAAAAAATGTAAGTTTACGTATTCTGATGGTAAGCAGTTACAAAAACTTTTAAACTTAAGCGTTCGGACTTTAAAAAGGTAATGAAGCACCGGTCACGCTTTGAAATGAAATTGAGGTGAAAACCACTAATTGTTTTGTTTCTGCAACCAAAATAGGTGTCGCTTGTGTAGCTTGTGACTACATATTGAGTGTACATGTTGGTGTAATGTAGCTGCACTAGCTTATATAGTTAATGTATAAGAAGTTGCTGCCAGGCAAATAGCAACATTATACCGCTCTTCCGGGATTTTTTTTTACCGACGTCCTAAACAGGTCGCCTTCATCAGGGTAAACCGCGAAACAGTCTTATTTCGCTCAAAGCTTGATTGACAAAATTGATAAATTGCCATTTTGAAAAAAAACGCTTCGGCATCAAACTTGTTAGAAAACGTTCTTCTTAGGCGACTAACCAAATGGGTTATTTTGACATTTTAATCCCATTGTGACGCAACAGACATAAGTTGTCAGTGGCAAACAACGTCACATCACAATGCAATCAGATTTAATTAAAATGGGATTAAAACAAAGGGATTACAATTATGGTCCTGGGCCGAACGTTGTTGGTATTTTATGCACCATGTATTGGTTGCTTGTTAATAAAAGAAGTATAAAAATGCCTAAACTTTCAGGGGTCGACAAATAGCTTAATAACTGCATCGAAAAGGGCCCGCAAAGGCAAAAAGGTCGAGAACCGCTGATCTACAGCATAACTGTTGTGTATGTTTTTACTTCATGCTAATGTGTAAACTTTTGTTTACCTTGGTCAAAAGTCCCACGTTACTTCTTGGGTGAATGTGAAGCATATAATTGTTACTTATGTCAAAATTGGAAAGGTCAACCGATTCCTCATCAGCCCACATGTTCGGTCGTTGCATCGAAGTTTCCTCAATGTGAATGGGAAGATCTTTGCGTCTCAACGCTAAACTTCTGGGTCTATGACAGCTGAAAAAGGCCGCACCGTTTCTAATCTATGATTCCATAAAAAATGTGTAAGGTTTATTTAAAAAAAATGTATATTCAGCTTACTGACTTTAGTAAGATTTTTGTATCCGTTTAAAATCTCGGCAAGGAACTTCGCATTCGGCGTGGACAAAATTGCCCCAGCACCTACAACGAAAAAAATATACTAATTAAAATCGTTATTTAAAAAAAATTCAGCCATAGACATCTAAATGGCACTAGAACGATGGCTCTTAACTTTTTGTAGTTTGTACCCTCTAAAAGTAACTTTCAGGGCGCGTGGCTCTGTGCCAATCAAGTGTACGTGGTAAACTTGTCAAACGTTAAGACAAGTTGAAGGATGACTTATTTAACATGACAGCAATGCCAAAGAAAAGTCACATAGATCTATAGATTGGTGCAACTAAGGTGACGCCTACACTCGTCATGGGCTGCAGTCGGTGGTGGGATTCAATTTTTTGTCAGTCGGTTCTAACACAAATATAATATTTTTCAGACGGTTCTGTTACAAAAAGTCCATTGACAATAACCAGTAATGCTAACCGGTTCGCTGATCTCATAAAATTTCGTGAGACGGTTCCACAGAACCGGTGCGAACCGGCTGAATCCCCCCACTGGCGGCAGTTAAGAAACGCTGCACTACAACAATGATAATCAATTAGCCATACATTTTACCTATAATGTTTGGTAAACAAATATTCTCGACCAAGAAAAAAACTGTCGTTACCAACTGGTATTGGCCTTGAAGATAAACTAAACACGTACTTAGACTCTTAAGACCATTGAATCCCATTGTGAAAGGATATTGGCGAAGAGGATCCAATGACTTAAGAACAATAACATCTGAATCGAGATAAATTCCTCCGTGTTTTAGAAGAATTTGAAACCTTTATTAAAAGGTAGCTTTTTTTATTGAATAACAAATCTTTACAATTATGGACACACAATTTTAATTAGGTAAAGGCACACCAATGATGAAAATGACAAAATGAAAGGTTAGATTTTCACCACGCGAATAACCTATTTGGTGTTTAAAAGCATGCCCTTACTTTTGATAACAATAGCAACTTGTAGAACATTTGTCATAAAAACACGTTTACCATGTTGCAAGTTGCCTTCAGTTACACTAAATTAGCGAATTTCCCAGCTAGCTGGGTGTACCTTGCAACGTCCGTTCGAGTTAAAGTGTCTGAAATTCGATTTCCATAAATTTGTTTTGGAACTTGAAAATACGAAACTTCCAAACAAGGAATTTGAGCAACCAAATTCAACCACAATTCTCCTTGTGGAACGACATCGTTAATGTGAAATATCATTTTGTCCGGTTTCTATTTTGACAAAAGAAAAAGTCAAACAGGGTCAATTGACAGCGCTCTATTTGACCGGTCAAATACTATTTTTAATTTTAAAAATTAACTATTGTAAATTTAAACAAATCTAAGTAATTTGAAGCAACAGTGTAAATTTGTAGGCGTACTGTCCTTTTTTCTGTAATTGATCAAAAATTTGTTTGTAGGTATAGCCTACTTGTCTTATAATTGCCCTAACAGGATTTTTGTGGAAAAATTACAAGTCAATTGGAGAATCCAGTTTACAAATGTCTGATGGGCCATTGGTGAAATAAAGAAATAATGCAGTCTGAAAATGATTTGATGGAATAAACTAAACCTTTTCCATTTCACAGACAAATTAACATGAGTTAAAACCTTTTCATTCATTACTCATCGTTTATGAGAAGTTTTGGCTTCCAACTTTTAACTAAAATTCCAATTTTATAATGTAGCACTTGACTGTTATTTGACCTATTTCACAAGTATTTGACTAGTCAATTGACCAGATTTTATTTAACCGGTCAAATACCCAACCCTAAAATATTGTAATCCAAGTCTCTGAAATTCTTAACATCTCGAACATTATTTCAACAAGTAAGTTATTGGTTTGCGTAAATCGCATAGTTTGTTTTTGTTTAAGTTGTTACGAAACAATTTAGTTGTAAAGAAAAGTAGAACTTTTTGGATTCGAACGTAATACAACAAAGGAGTATATTGCAAACGTAAATAGAGAAAAAAAATCATATTTTGGCTTTTCTTTACGAAGCACCCTAAAATTTATTAATTTTGTTGACATTTATAAGTGAACTATTGACATGCGTAACTTTTTCACAGATGGAAAATGGCTCAACAAATAGATACAGGTACTTACGTGGTTGGTTGCAACAGAAAGAATGGATATGTAATGATAATACTTGAGCGTTCCATTTCCAATCCAAACATAATGAACTATGTTTGGGACGAGACCTACAAAGTAAAACGTTTGGAAAAGTTGTAAAGTAAAACGCACTTTTCATAGGTATATACACGGTTGACATGTACATGGAACCCTACATATATCCTTATCAGGACAATCCAAAAAAATCATAACTTACGAAACGAACGTTTTTTGAACAATTTTTTGCATTAATACGAGCCACGACATATCACATTTTTTGCCAGAACCAATGTGTTCCAGCAACTCACTGATCGTAGAAAATACTTCGTGCATCTCACGACAGCTCAAGTCCAGGTTTACTTTTACTTGTAGCATGGATTTGGCTGTCATTTCACTAAGTCTGTTCCTTGGTATTTTTGCAAGTAAGTTAAGGCAAAATAAGGACCAAGTTTAAAACAAATACATTTTTTTTGAAATATGACAATAAATGTTTCATTTGCCCTTCCTTCAATGTAAGGACAAATCTTAGAAATAAGGACGGTATGACAACCCTGGTTATATGTGATGGCGTTTTACCTTCAGTGTTGTTTCGGCAGGCAGGTTTTTGAAAAGGCAATGTTTCGCAGATAATGTGACTTTTGGCGTTGGCTGGTTTCACGCAGTTTTCTTTTTTAATCTGCTTTGTTCCAACTATGGATGCTGATTGTTGGCTAACAGGATTTGTCTAAAAAACATGCCATGTTTGTCAAATAGACTAAAATAAGTAGAAAAACAATTAAAATCCAAACTCGAATCAAACAAACTATGGGCTTCGTGTTTTACACCAAACACGGTTGCACTGGTGTAGCCTAGGACCATGCCCTAAATTGTAAAAAATACACATTCTTGGTCCTATAACTTGGTGTTTTAATACAATATGTAAAAAGGCAAATTAATTATGTCCAACTTTTTTGTTCTAAAGCAGTGGTTCCCAACCTGGGATTCGCGGACCCCCAAGGTGTCCGTGAGATGGTTTCAGGGAGTCCATGGAGGCAAATATGTTTAGTATCATTACCCAACAGAAAAATACAAGTTCAAACTCTTTATCACACCTTAATTGGGTCAAGAACAATTACTTTTTGTAATTGTTTTCCCTTTTGTGACAGAATAACACACATGGACAATAAACTTTATAGGACACGTGATGTGTTAAGTTTTAGCTTATAGCAGAAAATTTATCGGTTTGCTGTGCTGACCGCTACAATACAGAAACTCCATTGAAAATAAAAAACTGTGAAGGTGGAATGCTCCAAAAGCGTAATAAGGTGTATGCAAGAAACGTGAAACATAAAAAGACCTGCGGTAAATTACGTTGGGAGTCCGCAGACTTATACAATTTATAAAAGGGGTCGGTGACTACAAAAAGGTTGGGAACCACTGCCTACAGCAGGGGTGTACATGGTGCATATAAAATATACAGGATCGCTTGGTGCATTATTATCACCACTTGGTTCACCCTTATATTGCTTGGTACACATTTATTTCGCTTGTTAAAGGTTCACCTAGCAAAATAAAGTTGCACCAAGCGATATAAAGGTGCAACAAGTGATCCAAGCGATCCTGTATACTGTATATATATATATATATATATATATTGGATGCAGTCTACAGGTATTAAATTGTAAAAATTCTATAGAAATTAACTAATGGAACTTACTTCGAAATCTGTGACAACTTTTGAGAATCTCGTACTTTGAAGTGAAACTGCGTTATACACAACCCACACAAAACAAATCAATAAGGCCTTTACCCTGAAACCCTTGTACATTCTGCCTTTTAATCTATAACATTACTGGTACTGTGCGGCTGAAGAACCTAAAACTAATTGGATGGTTGCCCAATGCATTATCCATTGTTGCAAATGAAGTCATAACAGGCGCATATCCTGAAGTTCTTTGTTTAATAGGGTGCTATCAAACAGTAACAATATTAAATCCCATTACCAGCCAAAGGTTCGCAACTCAATTATTGCGCACACAATGGTACAAAATCTAGTTTCAACTTTTTCAGCATATTTTAATGTGTACAATTAATGTCAAATTGCCATGTCATCAAAAAAAAAATTAAATCAGTGGTTCTCAAACTTTTTCATTATTTTTTCAAAACGGTCCTTTTGCAATTATACCGAGGGGTCGCGGTCCTTTTGCAATTATACCGAGGGGTCGCGGTCCTTTAGCCTGAATTTGTATTTTAGAAAGCCGAAAGTTGACTGCAGGATAATAGCTAGTTTTGCTAAATTGCGCATTACAATGATCCAAAGACAGCATCTGACACCACAGACAAGTCAAAAAAACATTACGATTGTGAGCGAACAATTGCAGTTGGCACGCAATAAAGGTTATTGTTTAGCAATGGAATCAATCCGTTATCAATTCTATTTTGATTTAAACTTATTTAGTGGCACTAACTGACGCCAAATAAGATTATAGAATTATATTAACCTTTTCGCGGTCCCCCCAAAAATTGCCTCACGTACCTCTAAACTTTAGACGACCCCAGTTTAAGAACCGCTGATTTAAACAAAAAAGCATTGTGGTGCTATAGTTCACGATTTACACCAGCCAATTCGTCAAAAGACGTCGATTTAAGTCTGCAATGGAATAAAGTCTGCCCAAAACTTTTTCTCCATTGTTTTGCAACTAAGCCCGTGTGTAAAAGGTTTTATCGCAAATGTACTCACATTATTGATGGTTGGTGTGATTTTTGGGCTTGTTTACCGTCCAAAACTCCAAATAGTAAAATAGCAACAGTAACAAATGCTCTTCTGTTGTGGGCTATCAAATGTAAAAGTTCAAATGTACACATTTGTACTATTGCGATATTGTGATAGTTTAGGACAAACCAATAAATTCTTTCCAGATTTGATCCTTGCAGTGTTTTTACCTTTTGTGTATGTAGATGTTTATTTTATAAAACGAACTTTCGCTTTATATCTTAATTTACTTATTTCGGGCCTTGGTTTCAAACTCCGCTATTTTTGTTGTAATTTCACGATAGCAGATTACATTTTCGATTCTAATTCTTAGGAGGAATTCCAAGTTTATATTAATCGACTTTAGCTAATTTATTCGGCCGAATCGGTCATTTTTGCAAAAATTCGGTTTCAGCCGAATAATTTATTTCGATTCGGCCGAAACCGAATCTTTTACGAACACAAATTTAAAACGTTAAACGTGTCTTTTCTAATTATTGAGGCACCACGCAATCTTTCTAAAGCCCAAACATAACGAAAATCGCGTCAATTTGTATCTTTTTCAACACATTATCGTTTTTTCCCAATGTAGTCAAAAAATAGTAATTCATTGGCAGGTTGCCAATCATGCTTGAGGCAATTTTAAACCCCACAGAACTGAAATTAGGACGAAACACAACTATTCTGCACTAGTTGCCTGGTAAATAAACATTTTTTTCATGTCAAACGCATACTGTACGAAGTCGCGTGACGTCATAAATGATTCGGTTGATTCGACCGAATTTATTCGGCAAAACCGCCGAAAATTCGGTTTCGGCCGAATCGAAATTTAGCCGATTCGGTACAACACTAGTTGCAACATATCAGGAAGACAGGAACATGTGACAACGACACTGAATATGTACTTCCAAAAGTTACTGAATCATGAGAACACATGGAACAGTAAAGTTACACCGCTCGGTAGCATATGTCGCAAAAGCAGCATATAATTTCCATGGGACGAAAAGACATGCTTGCAAAGTTAAAATTTTCCATTACCTAATGCTTAGCCAAACCAAAGTGCCAAAATGATGGTTTGAAAGCACGTGACCGCTTATACATATGTATGTACAACATAATCATAGTGAGAGAGGCCGCTACAACATAAAGTAGAGTGTCCATGCTAATTGTACCAAAAACGTACAAAAAAGTTTTTAGATACACGAATAAGTTTTGAGGATAAAAGAGAAAAGACACAACAACCAAAATCGGCCTAAAAATCGCATTGGAGTCTAGCGCAGTGCAAGTGAATTTCAAACAACCCTAGAAGGAAGCTTCAATAACAGATTTGGTGGCCGATCTTGTTTCTTACGACGAGTTTCGTTGTATAGATAAAGTTTCGTTGGTATTGGCGTCTTTCTGTCCGTTGCACGAAAAGCTTCCTCTCGAAGAAACACGAGATCTTGAGTTCCAAACAGAGCTGCTCTTGCGGCCGCAGTGTACGTGGAATCGTGAATCCGGATTTGGTTCGCCCTCCACTAAACAAAACAGGCCAAAATGATATACATGCGTCTACTTTGCATTTACATAAACAGTTAAATGACGGACAATACCTTCTAGCATTAGGAATGTTACAGATTGTTGGTGTGGCGTTCACATTCATGCCGTTGAATGTAAAAGTTGTAGCATGTACACATTCAATATAGGCCTAGTTATCAAATTTTACAAAAAATATTGTAAGTTTGTTTTCTGATGGCGATCTTAGACAAGGGTTAGCAGTTACACACGCTTAAAACTTGAACGTTTGGACTTTGAAAAGTTAATTTATAAACCGCCGGTCATGCGTCGAGAGAAAAAATGCATTGAAGAATACAAATTGTTTTGTTGCTACTACCATATGGCCTGTTCAGCTTGTGACTTCATATTGACTGTAAAGGTTGGTGTTATGTGGCTACACTGTAGCGGCCTCTCTCACTACCTTTATCGTGTGCTTTCATACTACAGCGAACCGGACAGATTGCCTTCTTTCTTTGACTCTCGTCTTATGCGGCGTATTCGCACATTGTGTTATTCTATTACGATGTACCTCGAATAAACACCTCGCTACATTGGCGACCCCAAGCGTGCAGAAACGGTATTTTTGCAATATGACAGCAGCCACAAACTCAGAGAACGCTGTAACAGTTAAGTTACCCATGTTTTGGACAGCTTAGCCACTAGTTTGGTTTCAGCAAGCGGAGGCACAGTTCGTTCTAAAAAGCATTACAGGAGATCTAACGAAGTACTAGTATGTCGTTTCGGCTCTGGTAGTTAATATATAAGCAGTTGCTGCCAGGCATAATATCAACCTTACAGAGCTCTTCTGGCAAATGTATTTTTGTACCGACGATTTGACATCCTATGTATATCGCCCTTATCAGGGTAAATATCACTGAATGCGCGTAATGCCAAGCACGATAAACAAAGGAAAAAACGCAGACACGTTACAACGCGACGAAAACACTGTGCGATAGCGGGTGACTAAACGTCGAAACGTCGGTATAAAAATACAATTGACAGAAGAGCTCTATAAGGTTTATACCAGTGGTTCTCAACCAGGGCCCATGCCCCCACAAAAAGCAAGTTTTCTTGATCCAAAGGTTTAATAAATCGTAGCACTGGTACGCAGGATTGTAAAGACGGTTTGGAAACTTAAAAAATATTGTCCCTGTTGGTTAATGGTACTAAGAATGTTTGCCTCCAAGGACCCCCTAAAACCATCCCACGGACCCCTTGGGGGTCCGTGAACCCCAGGTTGGGGACCACTGATCTATATTCAGGGTTTTTTACGATTGAGATTGCCATTTACATTTTTTAAGGGGGGCACAGGTCCTACAGGGTTACTTGAAGGCGACCACAAGGACGGTCCACGAAAGGTTGAGAACCACTGGTTTGTACAGTTAATGTCTCGAAACAGTGTGCACTGTCTACAGCTTAACTTTTGTGTATGTTTTTACTTCATGGTAAAGTACAAGCTTTTTTTTTACCTTGGATAGAAGCTCCACGTTACTTCTTGGGTGAATGTGAAGCATATAATTGTTACTTATGTCAAAATTGGAAAGGTCAACCGATTTTCCATCAGCCCACATGTTCGGTCGTTGCATCGAAGTTTCCTCAATGTGAATGGGAAGATCTTTGCGTCTCAACGCTAAACTTCTAGGTCTATGACAGCTGAAAAAGGCCGCACCGTTTCTGATCTATGATTCCATCAAAAAAAAAAACTTTGTAAGGTTTATTTTTTCAAACAAATGTATATTTAGCTTACTGACTTTAGTAAGATTTTTGTATCCGTTTAAAATCTCGGCAAGGAACTTCGCATTCGGCGTGGACAGAATTGCCCCAGCACCTAAAACAAAAAAGAGAAACTAATTAAAATCGTTATTTTTTTAATTCAGGCATAGACGACTAAAATGCACCAGAAACGCAGTTTGTACCCTCTTGGAGTAAACCTCGGAGCGCGAGGCTCTCTGCTAATCAAAAGTAAAGATAGTAAACTTGTCAAACTTATAGAGACAAGTCTTATTTAACACGAGAATGCCAAAAAATCACATAGATTGGTGCAACTGTGGTGTCATGGGCTGCTGTTGAGAAACGCTGCACTACAACAAAGAAAAATCAATTAGCCATACAAGTTGCCTACAACATTGGTGAACAAAGATATTTTCGACCAAGACAAAACTGTCGTTACCAACTGGTATTCGGCTTGAAGATAAACTAAACATGCACATACTGAAGCTTCTCACGCCGTTGAATCCCATTGTGAAAGGATATTGACGGAGAGGATCCAATGACTTGAGAACGATAACATCTGAATCGAGATAAATTCCTCCGTATTTTAGAAGAATTTGAAACCTTGATTAAAAGGTAATGTTTATTTATTGAAGAACAAATCTTTACAATTATTTTAATGTTAATTATGATGAAAATGACAAAATGAAAGGTAGATTTTAACACACGAATAACCTATTTGGTGTTTGAAAAGTAATGTTCTTCTAAATCATTGTGATTGAAATTTTGATAACAATAGCAAACGTTTGACACAACAAACACGTTTGCTATATTGTAAGTGCATGGTCTACAGCGGCTACGTTGAATTAGCGAAATACCTTGCAACGTCCGTTTGGGTCAAAGTGTCAGAAATTCGATTCCCATAAATTTGTGTTGGAGCTTGAAGATACGAAACTTCCAGACAAGGAATTTGAGCAACCAAATTAAACCACAATTCTCCTTGTGGAACAACATCGTTGATGTGAAATATCATTTTATCCGGCTTCTATTTTGACAAAAGAAAAATTTAAAGATTGTCAATTTACAGCGATCTATTTGACCGGTCAATATATTTTTAATTTTGAAAATCAAGTTTGCTAAATTTTCTTGAGTACATTGCAAACGTAAATAGAGAAAAAAAATCATATTTTGGCTTTTCTTTACGAAGTACCCTAACATTTATTAATTTTGTTGACATTTATAAGTGAACTATTGACATGCGTAACTTTTTCACAGATGGAAAATGGCTCAACAAATAGATACACATACTTACGTGGTTGGTTGCAACAGAAAGAATGGATATGTAATGATAATACTCGAGCGTTCCATTCCCAATCCAAACATAATGAACTATGTTTGGGACGAGACCTACAAAGTAAAACGTTTGGAAAAGTTGTAAAGTAAAACGCACTTTTCATAGTTATATACACGGTTGACATGTACATGGAACCCTACATACATCCTTATCAGGACAATCCAAAAAAATCATAACTTACGAAACGAACGTTTTTTGAACATTTTTTTGCATTAATACGAGCCACGACATATTACATTTTTTGCCAGAACCAATGTGTTCCAGCAATTCACTGATCGTAGAAAATACTTCGTGCATCTCAGGACAGCTCAAGTCCAGGTTTACTTTTACTTGTAGCATGGATTTGGCTGTCATTTCACTAAGTCCGTTCCTTGGTATTTTTGCAAGTAAGTTAAGGCAAAATAAGGATCAAGTTTAAAACAAATACATTTTTTTTGAAATATGACAATAAATGTTTCATTTGCCCTTCCTTCAATGTAAGGACAAATCTTAGAAATAAGGACGGTATGACAACCCTGGTTATATTTGATGGCGTTTCACCTTCAGTGTTGTTTCGGCAGGCAGGTTTTTGGAAAGGCAATGTTTCGCAGATAATGTGACTTTTGGCGTTGGCTGGTTTCACGCAGTTTTCATTTTTAATCTGCTTTGTTCCAACTATGGATGCTGACCGTTGGCTAACAGGATTTGTCTAAAAAACATGCCATGTTTGTCAAATAGACTAAAATATGTAGAAAAACAATTAAAATCCAAACTCGAATCAAACAAACTATGGAGGGTCAGATACTGCTCAATCAATTGATTCTAAGAAACAAACTATGGGCTTCGTGTTTTACACCAAACACGGTTGCACTGGTGTAGCCTAGGACCATGCCCTAAATTGTAAAAAATACACATTCTTGGTCCTATAACTTGGTGTTTTAATACAATATGTAAAAAGGCACATTAATTTTGTCCAACTTTTTTGTTCTAAAGCAGTGGTTCCCAACCTGGGGTTGGCGGACCCCCAAGGTGTCCGTGAGATGGTTTCAGGGAGTCCATGGAGGCAAATATGTTTAGTATCATTACCCAACAGAAAAATACAAGTTCAAACTCTTTATCACACCTTAATTGGGTCAAGAACAATTACTTTTTGTAATTGTTTTCCCTATTGTGACAGAATAACACACATGGACAATAAACTTTATAGGACACGTGATGTGTTAAGTTTTAGCTTATAGCAGAAAATTTATCGGTTTGCTGTGCTGACCGCTACAATACAGAAACTTCATTGAAAATAAAAAAACTGTGAAGGTGGAATGCTCCAAAAGCGTAATAAGGTGTATGCAAGAAACGTGAAACATAAAAAGACCTGCGGTAAATTACGTTGGGAGTCCGCAGACTTATACAATTTATAAAAGGGGTCGGTGACTACAAAAAGGTTGGGAACCACTGCCTACAGCAGGGGTGTACATGGTGCATATAAAATATACAGGATCGCTTGGTGCATTATTATCACCACTTGGTTCACCCTTATATTGCTTGGTACACATTTATTTCGCTTGTTAAAGGTTCACCTAGCAAAATAAAGTTGCACCAAGCGATATAAAGGTGCAACAAGTGATCCAAGCGATCCTGTATACTGTATATATATATATATATATATTGGATGCAGTCTACAGGTATTAAATTGTAAAAATTCTATAGAAATTAACTAATGGAACTTACTTCGAAATCTGTGACAACTTTTGAGAATCTCGTACTTTGAAGTGAAACTGCGTTATACACAACCCACACAAAACAAATCAATAAGGCCTTTACCCTGAAACCCTTGTACATTCTGCCTTTTAATCTATAACATTACTGGTACTGTGCGGCTGAAGAACCTAAAACTAATTGGATGGTTGCCCAATGCATTATCCATTGTTGCAAATAATGTCATAACAGGCGCATATCCGGATGTTCTTTTTTAATAGGGTGCTATCAAACAGTAACAATATTAAATCCCATTACCAGCCAAAGGTTCGCAACTCAATTATTACACACACAATGTTACAAAATCTAGTTTCAACTTTTTCAGCATATTTTTAATGTGTACAATTAATGTCAAATTGCCATGTCATCAAAAATAAATTTAAATCAGTGGTTCTCAAACTTTTTCATTTTTTTTTCAAAACGGTCCTTTTGCAATTATACCGAGGGGTTGCGGTCCTTTAGCCTGAATTTGTATTTTAGAAAGCCGAAAGTTGACTGCAGGATAATAGCTAGTTTTGCTAAATTGCGCATTACAATGATCCAAAGACAGCATCTGACACCACAGACAAGTCAAAAAACCATTACGATTGTGAGCGAACAATTGCAGTTGGCACGCAATAAAGGTTATTGTTTAGCAATGGAACCAATCCGTTATCAATTCTATTTTGATTTAAACTTATTTAGTGGCACTAACTGACGGCAAATAAGATTACAGAATTATATTAACCTTTTCGCGGTCCCCCCAAAAATTGTCTCACGTACCTCTAAACTTTAGACGACCCCAGTTTAAGAACCGCTGATTTAAACAAAAAAGCATTGTGGTGCTATAGTTCACGATTTACACCAGCCAATTCGTCAAAAGACGTCGATTTAAGTCTGCAATGGAATAAAGTCTGCCCAAAACTTTTTCTGCATTGTTTTGCAACTAAGCCCGTGTGTAAAAGGTTTTATCGCAAATGTACTCACATTATTGATGGTTGGTGTGATTTTTGGGCTTGTTTACCGTCCAAATTAGTGGTTCTTAACCTTTTTGATGTGGTTTCCCACTAACGTCAATCACCAACTTCGAATTTCCCCTTTGAAGTTATTTTTAAAATCATTTTTTGTGCCCTACGTTAACAAAAAAATATTTAAAAAAATAATAATTTTGTGGAGCGATTTGGTCTGGACCCTACAGGCATACTGCAATCTCATTTAGTTTAAATAGTGCTTCTGTGAGAGATTAAACTTTTTGGAATACTGAAGAGTCTGCTCTGCTTGCATTATTCATTTATTGCATCACAATCAACAAAGGAAAGACTTTTATTCGCGCACAATAGCAAAGTCATTGATGGTGTTAGTCTTGGCTGTAATGTAACAAACGGCCTTTGGATTTGTATGTGTCTTGTAAACCTTACTGAAATTAATCTTACATGTTGTTGCAGAAAATATTTAGTAAAGTAACTTTGAATGGTTAATTCAAAGCCGGATTCGACTCTCGAGCGTGAGTTTGCTCTTTTCAAGCTTACATAATTTCCCTCCGAAAACATTAAATTTCCCACTAGTGGGAAATTTCCCACCGGTTAAGAACCACTGGACTCCAAATAGTAAAATAGCAACAGTAACAAATGCTCTTCTGTTGTGGGCTGTAAAATGTAAAAGTTCAAATGTACACATTTGTACTATTGCAATATTGTGATAGTTTAGGTCAGTGGTTCTCAAACTCGGTTTCGGGGCCGCATGCGGCTCCCAACTATTTTGCGGCTCGCACCAGCCCTCAGAATACCACCAAACATTGCTATTTTAGCTTTCAAAGTAATAATCTTTAGTGATTTTCTCAAGGTTTCGTTTTTTTGCGGCTCCCAACACACTTAAAAAAACACCATTTGGCCCCGACAATAAAAAAGTTTGAGAACCACTGGGGTCAAACCAATAAATTCTCACCAGATTTGATCCTTGCCGTGTTTTTACCTTTTGTGTATGTAGATGTTTATTTTATAAAACGAACTTTCGCTTTATATCTTAATTTACTTATTTCGGGCCTTGGTTTCAAACTCCGCTATTTTTGTTGTAATTTCACGATAGCAGATTACATTTTCGATTCTAATTCTTAGGAGGAATTCCAAGTTTATATTAATCGACTTTAGCTAATTTATTCGGCCGAATCGGTCATTTTTGCAAAAATTCGGTTTCGGCCGAATAATTTATTTCGATTCGGCCGAAACCGAATCTTTTACGAACACAAATTTAAAACGTTAAACGTGTCTTTTCTGATTATTGAGGTACCACGCAATCTTTCTAAAGCCCAAACATAACGAAAATCGCGTCAATTTGTATCTTTTTCAACACATTATCGTTTTTTCCCAATGTAGTCAAAAAACAGTAATTCATTGGCAGGTTGCCAATCATGCTTGAGGCAATTTTAAACCCCACAAAACTGAAATTAGGACGAAACACAACTATTCTGCACTAGTTGCCTGGTAAAAAAACATTTTTTTCATGTCAAACGCGTACTGTACGAAGTCGCGTGACGTCATAAATGATTCGGTTGATTCGGCCGAATCGAAATTTAGCCGATTCGGTACAACACTAGTTGCAACATATCAGGAAGACGGGAACATGTAACAACGACACTGAATATGTACTTCCAAAAGTTACTGAATCATGAGAACACATGGAACAGTAAAGTTACACCGCTCGATACCATATGTCGCAAACGCAGCATATAATTTCCATGGGACGAAAAGACATGCTTGCAAAGTTAAAATTTTCCATTACTTGCTTAGCCAAACCAAAGTGCCAAAATGATGGTTTGAAAGCACGTGACCGCTTATACATATGTATGTACATCATAATCATAGTGAGAGAGGCCGTTACTATATAAAGTAGAGTTCCATGCTAATTGTACCAAAAACGTACAAAAAAGTTTTTAGAGACACGAATAAGTTTTGAGGATAAAAAGAGAAAAAAACACAATAACCAAAATCGGCCTAAAAATCGCATTGGAGTCTAGCGCAGTGCAAGTGAATTTCAAACAACCCTAGATGGAAGCTTCAATAACAGATTTGGTAGCCGATCTTGTTTCTTACGACGAGTTTCGTTGTGTAGATAAAGTTTCATTGGTATTGGCGTCTTCCTGTCCGTTGCACGAAAAGCTTCCTCTCGAAGAAACACGAGATCTTGAGTTCCAAACAGAGCTGCTCTTGCGGCCGCAGTGTACGTGGAATCGTGAATCCGGATTTGGTTCGCCCTCCACTAAACAAAACAGGCCAAAATGATATACATGCGTCTACTTTGCATTTACATAAACAGTTAAATGACGGACAATACCTTCTAGCATTAGGAATGTTACAGATTGTTGGTGTGGCGTTCACATTCATGCCGTTGAATGTAAAAGTTGTAGCATGTACACATTCAATATAGGCCTAGTTATCAAATTTTACAAAAAATATTGTAAGTTTGTTTATTCTGATGGCGATCTTAGACAAGGGTTAGCAGTTACACACGCTTAAAACTTAAACGTTTGGACTTTGAAAAGTTAATTTATAAACCGCCGGTCATGCGTCGAGAGAAAAAATGCATTGAAGAATACAAATTGTTTTGTTGCTACTACCATATGGCCTGTTCAGCTTGTGACTTCATATTGACTGTAAAGGTTGGTGTTATGTGGCTACACTGTAGCGGCCTCTCTCACTACCTTTATCGTGTGCTTTCATACTACAGCGAACCGGACAGATTGCCTTCTTTCTTTGACTCTCGTCTTATGCGGCGTATTCGCACATTGTGTTATTCTATTTAATCTATTACGATGTACCTCGAATAAACACCTCGCTACATTGGCGACCCCAAACGTGCAGAAACGGTATTTTTGCAATATGACAGCAGCCACAAACTCAGAGAACGCTGTAACAGTTAAGTTACCCATGTTTTGGACAGCTTAGCCACTAGTTTGGTTTCAGCAAGCGGAGGCACAGTTCGTTCTAAAAAGCATTACAGGAGATCTAACGAAGTACTAGTATGTCGTTTCGGCTCTGGTAGTTAATATATAAGCAGTTGCTGCCAGGCATAATATCAACCTTACAGAGCTCTTCTGGCAATTGTATTTTTGTACCGACGATTTGACGTCCTATGTATATCGCCCTTATCAGGGTAAATATCACTGAATGTGCGTAATGCCAAGCACGATAAACAAAGGGAAAAAACGCAGACACGTTACAACGCGATGAAAACACTGTGCGATAGCGGGTGACTAAACGTCGAAACGTCGGTATAAAATACAATTGACAGAAGAGCTCTATAAGGTTTATACCAGTGGTTCTCAACCAGGGCCCATGCCCCCACAAAAAGCAAGTTTTCTTGATCCAAAGGTTTAATAAACCGTAGCACTGGTACGCAGGATTGTAAAGACGGTTTGGAAACTTAAAAAATATTGTCCCTGTTGGTTAATGGTACTAAGAATGTTTGCCTCCAAGGACCCCCTAAAACCATCCCACGGACCCCTTGGGGGTCCGTGAACCCCAGGTTGGGGACCACTGATCTATATTCAGGTTTTTTACGATTGAGATTGCCATTTACATTTTTTAAGGGGGCCACAGGTCCTACAGGGTTACTTGAAGTCGACCACAAGGACGGTCCACGAAAGGTTGAGAACCACTGGTTTGTACAGTTAATGTCTCGAAACAGTGTGCACTGTCTACAGCTTAACTTTTGTGTATGTTTTTACTTCATGGTAAAGTACAAGCTTTTTTTTACCTTGGACAGAAGCTCCACGTTACTTCTTGGGTGAATGTGAAGCATATAATTGTTACTTATGTCAAAATTGGAAAGGTCAACCGATTTTCCATCAGCCCACATGTTCGGTCGTTGCATCGAAGTTTCCTCAATGTGAATGGGAAGATCTTTGCGTCTCAACGCTAAACTTCTAGGTCTATGACAGCTGAAAAAGGCCGCACCGTTTCTGATCTATGATTCCATCAAAAAAAAAACTTTGTAAGGTTTATTTTTTCAAACAAATGTATATTTAGCTTACTGACTTTAGTAAGATTTTTGTATCCGTTTAAAATCTCGGCAAGGAACTTCGCATTCGGCGTGGACAGAATTGCCCCAGCACCTAAAACAAAAAAGAGAAACTAATTAAAATCGTTATTTTTTTAATTCAGGCATAGACGACTAAAATGCACCAGAAACGCAGTTTGTACCCTCTTGGAGTAAACCTCGGAGCGCGCGGCTCTCTGCTAATCAAAAGTAAAGATAGTAAACTTGTCAAACTTATAGAGACAAGTCTTATTTAACACGAAAATGCCAAAAAATCACATAGATTGGTGCAACTGTGGTGTCATGGGCTGCTGTTGAGAAACGCTGCACTACAACAACGAAAAATCAATTAGCCATACATGTTGCCTACAACATTGGTGAACAAAGATATTTTCGACCAAGACAAAACTGTCGTTACCAACTGGTATTCGGCTTGAAGATAAACTAAACATGCACATACTGAAGCTTCTCACGCCGTTGAATCCCATTGTGAAAGGATATTGACGGAGAGGATCCAATGACTTGAGAACGATAACATCTGAATCGAGATAGATTCCCCCGTATTTGAGAAGAATTTGAAACCTTGATTAAAAGGTAATGTTTATTTATTGAAGAACAAATCTTTACAATTATTTTAATGTTAATTATATGAAGGTAAACCAATGATGAAAATGACAAAATGAAAGGTAGATTTTAACACACGAATAACCTATTTGGTGTTTGAAAAGTAATGTTCTTCTAAATCATTGTGATTGAAATTTTGATAACAATAGCAAACGTTTGACACAACAAACACGTTTGCTATATTGTAAGTGCATGGTCTACAGCGGCTACGTTGAATTAGCGAAATACCTTGCAACGTCCGTTTGGGTCAAAGTGTCAGAAATTCGATTCCCATAAATTTGTGTTGGAGCTTGAAGATACGAAACTTCCAGACAAGGAATTTGAGCAACCAAATTAAACCACAATTCTCCTTGTGGAACAACATCGTTGATGTGAAATATCATTTTATCCGGCTTCTATTTTGACAAAAGAAAAAATTAAAGATTGTCAATTTACAGCGATCTATTTGACCGGTCAAAATATTTTCAATTTTGAAAATCAAGTATGGTAAATTTTCTTGGGCTTACTTTTTTGGTTGTAGGAAATGGTAAAAAAATTCTAATAACCCTCAAGTAGCAAAATTTAGGAGATAGTTTTGTATTAATATGTGCGTTGATAGCCAAACGAGTTGTACTTTGTTTATCGGAAATAAATGCCAAAACCAATTATACTTTTCGTTTGCAGTTAATGTCTTCAGAGCAATTAGAACACATGGGTAACTTCTGGGACAGTTTCTAGAAAAAATCGAGTAAAACTTGTCCATGGCAAAAAAACAGATTACTACTACCATTACGCATTTACTTGGGTGTTTATTTCCAAATGTTGCACGTTTTGAATGACAAAAACAAATCTAAGTAATTTAAAGCAGCTGTGTAAAGTTTTAGGCCTACTGTACTTTTTTCGGTAATTGACTTAAAAGTCGTTTGTATTTGAATTGTCCTGAAAGAATTTTTGTGGAATAATTACATTCCACGTAGAGAATCCAGTTTACAAATGTAATTTTTTAATGAAAAAGCTTTTAACTTTTAACTAAAATTGCAATTTAATAATTTGGTAGCATTTGACCGTTATGTTGTCTTTTTGACAAGTGTTTGGCCAGTCAATTGACCAGATTTTATTTGTCCGGTCAAATACCCAACCCTAAAATATCGTACTGCAAGTCTGTGAAAACCTTAACATCTCCAAAATTATTTCGTTACAATTTTGAACTTTTTCGGTGCGAACGCAATAAAACAAAGGAGTACATGACAAACGTAAATAGAGACGAGTAAATCATATTTAGGTTTTTTCGTTACGAATCAACGCAAAGTTTTTTTTTTTGACATTTATACGAGAACCATTGATATGCGTTAGCTTTTTAACATATGGAAAATAGTTCAACAAATAGAAACATCTTCTTACGTGGTTGGTTGCAACAGAAAGAATCGAGATATACTGATAATACTTGAGCGTTCCATTCCCAATCCAAACATAATGAACAATATTTGGGACGAGACCTACAAATTGCAAGTTGTGAAAAATTGTAAGGTAAAAAGCACTTTTCATAGATATAAGCAAGGTTGCCATCGACATGGACCTGGTCCTCTGAAAGGACAATCATGCAAATAAATAAATTTTCATCCAAAACGAAACAAAAGTTCATGAACAAATTTTGCCATTTATACGCGCCACGACATATCACATTTTTCGCCTGAAACAATCCGTTCCAGCAACTTCTTGTTCGTAGAAAATACTTAATTATTACACACACAATGTTAAAAAATCTAGTTTCAACTTTTTCAGCATATTTTTAATGTGTACAATTAATGTCAAATTGCCATGTCATCAAAAATAAATTTAAATCAGTGGTTCTCAAACTTTTTCATTATTTTTTCAAAACGGTCCTTTTGCAATTATACCGAGGGGTCGCGGTCCTTAAGCCTGAATTTGTATTTTAGAAAGACGAAAGTTGACTGCAGGATAATAGCTAGTTTTGCTAAATTGCGCACAATGATCCAAAGACAGCATCTGACATCACAGACAAGTCAAAAAAAACATTACGATTGTGAGCGAACAATTGCAGTTGGCACGCAATAAAGGCCATTGTTTAGCAATGGAAACAATCCGTTATCAATTCTATTTTGATTTAAACTTATTTAGTGGCACTAACTGACGCCAAATAAGATTATAGAATTACATTAACCTTAAAAAATCCACACATCCTACGATTTATTTTAAAGGTTGCGCTTTGCCGGAGTCTTCTTCCCACAAATACTTGGGGCTGTTGTTCACACCAAATTTATCCTGGCACAGCCACATTTGTTCCATTTGCCACAAAGCACGAGTGCAACTAACTCGCCTACGTAAAATTTCCGGATTTGTTTCCCGTCACATTATTCTTACTCTTTACAAGTCCTACGTCCTTCCTTTACTTGAATATGGCGATAGTTTATTTGACAATTGCAATACCTCGGACAAACAATTAATAGAAAACGTGCAATACGACTCGGCAAAACTAATCCTAGGATGTATGAAAACCACGTCGCACAATAAAATATTACGTGATCTTGGCCTAACATAGCTTTACGTTAGCAGAAATGTGCACGCCCTGCTTCAGTTTTATAAAGTTTTACATCGCATCGGACCTTCTTATTTGCTTGAATGCGCACCACATTTCGTCAAAGACATGGTTTCTTACGACCTTCGTCATCCACTTAAACTTAACTCCATTCATTGTCGCAGCAATCAAAAGTTTAACTCGTTTTTTTGCAAGTTAACTCGCTTGTGGAACGAGCTTCCACAAGAAATTCGCTGCCTGAAGTCATTTTCAGCATTTAAATTTAAACTTAAAAGACACTTCTTTACATCGGCAACTAATACTTTGCACCTACATGGATTTCAACCCAAATTCACCGCAGTCCATTGCATGCTAAGACTTGGTCACAGCCCACTGAACATAAACCCTAAACATTATCGTCGCTGTGCTTGTAATGGTTTAGAACTGTGGTTCCCAACCTTTCGTGGACCATGGCCCCCTTAAAGTAACTTTTTGGCCTCGTGGCCCCCTTCAAGTTACCATGTAGGATCTGTGGCCCCCTTAAAATGTAGATAGCAATCTCGCGTTGGAATGCGATATTAATTTTGGCCTTAAACAGGTCTAATAGAGTAAATGAGCGTGATAAACCTCACTATAAGCAAATATTATGTGAAATAGTTGATTAAATTCGGGAATAAAGTTAAAGTGGAAATGACGTTTAGTGGGTGTTTCTTGTGAATCCACGCCCGTGGCCCCCCGGAACACAGCTCGTGGCCCCCCTGGGGGGCCATAGGCCCTGGTTGGGAACCACTGGTTTAGAAACAACACAATACCTATTCCTTCAATGCCCATTATCAGCTCGTCCCCGAATTACTTTGCTATCAACATTGCAGAAAATTTTCTCTGCAGACACCGAGCTTAGTGTATCCTCTTTTCACAATGTTGCTCCTCAAATTATCCTTCTTTATATTTTGTTCGGACATCCCGGTTTAAGCAAAGTGAATCTTTTGTTGTTTTTCAATGCTGTTCAAGTTTACCTGTCTGCTTGTAAACGATTTTGATTTGTGTACTGTACTTTTTTTACTATACTGCTTCTGTTTGCTTCTTTCCACTACTTTATTTTATTACTGATGACCCTGTTTTCCATTAATGCGTTTCGTCTTGTTGCATAACGACACGACAAAGGGCAATTTTCAGTTTTCGGACTGTCGCCTGATTGTCGAAAAATACAATGAAAAATAAATAAATAAATTAACCTTTTCGCGGTCTCCCCAAAATTGCCTCACGTATCCCTAAAGCAGAAGCAGTGCTCTTCAACCTTTTTACGTTTAGCGAACCCTTAAAGTGACGAACTCATGCACCCTGTTTACTTAAAAGGTAAACTGAGGTAAAAAGCGATATGAAAAATCATTATGTGTATCATCATGTCAATTAAGCCGAGCGGAGCTGTCGAATTAACGGTAAGTCGCATTAAAAAAAAACTTTTGGCGTAAATTAACGTTAATCCGCACTCTGTGCAAAACGTCTTTTGACATTAATATAGGTCAACCGCACCGATAGTGTAAGACTGTACGACATCAACATATAAAAAAATACAGAGGTTCAGTTATACATCAGTTAATACCTATACTTTTTTTCTAATATCCTGAAAGTCAAATATTAATAGTTCATTGAAAGTTTGTGATGCACGTTTGTATACCTTTTCGTACTGGTGCACCCCATGCATATTTTGGTGAACCCTAGGGTGCACACCGGTTGAAGAGCACTGCCCTAAAGGACCGACGAGCCCAGTTTAAGAACCGTTGATTTAAACAAAATAGCATTGTGGTGCTATAGTTCACAATTTACACCACCCAATTCGTCAAAAAGACGTCGATTGAAGTCTGCAATGGAATAAAGTCTGCCAAAAACTTTTTGTGCATTGTTTTGCAACTCAGCCCGTTTGTAAAAGGTTTTATCGCAAATGTACTCACATTATTGATCGTTGGTGTTGATTTTTTGGCTTGTTTGCCGTCCAAATGGTAAAATAGCACTTCCGTACATACCGAAACTGACGGATGTTCTACGGCGTATGTTGCGTGACTTTGGTGTAGTCACCCGAAAGATCCAATCAACACCTTTGAACAACGGGGTGTTGTATATTTTATTCCCTGCGCCGAGTGCCCGTTAATATATATCAGGGAGACTGGAAAGTCATTCAACACCCGCCGAAAAGAACACCGACGGGATGTTGCCAACAATGACGCGAAGAAGTCAGCTCTTTCCAATCACGCGGTATTACAAGGCCACCGTATTGATTTCAATGCGGCGTCTGTTGTGACCCGGGAGCCTGATTAGAGGAAAAGACGATTTCTTGAGTCATGGAATGTTCACCAACGAGGCAACACAATGAACATCAAAACAGACGTGATGCTTTTAGCGTGCTGCAGGTACCTGCTTAAAGATTAGAGGCCCAATCATTCGTTATCGCGCGGTGTTTTCGTTGCGTTCCATTCTTTTTTTCCTTTGTTTATCGTGCATTGTACTAGTCGCATTCATTGTTATTTACCCTGATGAAGGCGACCTGTATAGGACGTCGAAACGTCGGAATATAATTACATATGCCAGAAGAGCTCTACAGACTTGATATTATGCCTGGCAGCAATAGCTTATATATTAGTATAGATACCACTGGTACACTGATAGTATATTTTTATCAGGCAAGTGTTTAAATATGGAATGGTGAATTGCATAAAAATTTTAAACTTTTCTTTAAAAAGTTTGTTCAACGGTTGATTAAAACCATTCTTTTCCAGTGACCTTCAAGATAAGTTTCTTCACAACTAAGTCAAAAAAATGCAAGGTCATTGCTACACTACTGTACAAGTTTATTGTCGAGTCGAATAGAAAATTTAACAAAATAAGTATTGCAAGTTTAAAAACATATTTGGATCAATCAATCAATCTGTAAAAAAAATTTTTGTGTTGTACTTCATCATTATGTACAACAGTGGTTCTCAAACTTTTTTGAGCGCGACCCACATCTGAGCTTTATGGGTATCTCACGACCCAAGCCTCACAGAACAATTTTTTTCCTTGTACGAATATTTACTCATCCTTGAACGCTAACTGTTACATCTCCAAGTTCAGTTTCGCATGATTAACGTGTCCTATTAATACCTGTGCTATGACGTTGCAATCGCCATGTGCGTAACAGTTAAATTGGAAGGTTATGGTCTGTTTGAGTGAGGCTGTACTTGGCTATGGCTGTACTCCGCCATCAAAACTCTCAGAAAACCACTTATGATGCAATACTCCCAAGTTACTGAGATGAAGCTACATAAAATGCTTATGATGCAATAATTCAGTCATGATGGAGAATTAAAAATACTTTAAAAATGAAATGAAAAAAGTTCGTTTGGGCAGAACTGAATCACCATAGCGCGACTCATTTTTTGACCCTGCGCGACCCATGTTTGCGTCGCGACCCATACTTTGAGAACCTCTGATGTACAAGAAGCTTTATCTGCTTTCTTGGTTTTCTGTCCTTCGCAAATTCTTTCTCGCCTCGATCGAAGAAACCCGAGATACCGAGTTCGAAACAGAGCTGCTCTTGCGGCCGCGCCGGAATACGTGGAATCGTGATTCCGGACTTTATCAATTCCCCACTCAAGAAAATCCTGAGAAAGATTAAGAAGAAATAATCTCGCTGGACAAAACAAAAAGGAGACAAAACGAATTAAAATCATTCCAAAAAGAGGCGCAATTAATTAAGTGAAAGAACATGTAACAAAAGGAGCAAACTCGTGGCCACAGAACTTATTAACCCAGAAAAATGTATTTGTGTATCCTTCGGATGTATATGAATCATGTAGTTGTTGTTACTCAAATCATAACTGGATTCTGCGATAGATTCGCGTTCAATCCACAAGTTCGGTCGTTGCATTGAAGTTTCTTCAATATGGATTGGAAGATCTTTGCGAATTAAAGCCAAATCCCTTGGCCTTATGCATGCGTAATAGTGTACAGGCGCAGTAAACTAAAAAGATTCAATTTATACCCTTTTCTGAAAATAGTTGTTATTTCCTAATTGAAAACTTACCCCAGAAGCTGATGTGTATCCGTTTAAAACTTCCTGCAGGAAAGCAGCGTTTGGTTTGGTTAAAAATGCTCCGTTTGCTGCAAAGTAACTTTTCGGTTTGATGCATCGAAATTGCTAACAATCACTTTTTTTTAAATGAATCAACATTTTCATATTTTCTAATGACTAAAAAGTGAATCCATTTTTGCTGCTCAGTTTTTTAATAGCACATACTTAAGCTGTTTAAACCATCGAATCCCATTGTAAACGGATATTGACGGAGAGGATCCAATTCCTCCGTGTTTCAGAAGAATTTGAAACCTAGATTGAAGTCATTGAAAGTTGGAATAGGTCTGGTGCTTATAAGATCCCCCTGTGTTTTACAACCTACACATTTTGACTGATTAACGTGAATGACTTTCAATTTAGATTTCGAATTCTTCTGAAACACGGAGGAATTTATCGCGACTCTGACGACCCTCAATATCCATTTACAAAGGGATTTAATGGTCTGAGAAGCTTACGTATGTGCCCTTATTTTAAAAAATTGAGAAATCACTAGAAACACGATTATCTTTTCTATAGATTGTGCAATACACACACATCACACACGTTCAACTCGACTCGCACACACACCATACGAACAATGAGCAAATCTCGGAAATCAACAAACACAACAAAATGGTAATCTATTGTTTAATTAAAACAGCAGCTTAGTTTACTGTATACGAGTATTAACATTTAGTCTGCAACAGTCAGTGTTTTGTGGGTTTGGTGGATTTCTTTGAATCGTAAGTTATTTTTTTTAACTTGAAAAATCATGTCGCAGTGTTTCCTTTCAACAAGCAAAATATACTTAACTCGTCACAAAATCATTTTCATTGATATGTGCTTTTATTTGCCTTTTAGATTCTCTGTTCCTTATTAAACTGTTTATCATCGCAGCATAACTGGAATCGGTAAAAGGCAAAATGTTCCAATTTGTAAAAAAATCTAAGCTTATTATAATCTTTTTGGGATTTTTTGCATTTTATTTGTTTGTGTTTCGAAGGACAAACATTTTGGGAGTTGCAACAAATTTTGAGGTGAGAACAATGAGAGTGTTAATATTTTGGACATTATTGAGCTTTAACTAATGAAAATACACATAAATGTGACGTATTCTGTTGTAGAATATTGACAAGAAGCAACAATCGTCAGCAAAAATATTCGATTTGAATGACAGGAAAGTCAAGTCACCGAACTGTGTAAAACCGGCCAACGCTGAAAGTCACATTATTTGTGATTCTCTACCTTTTCAAACTCCCATCTGCCGAAATAACACTGAAGGTAAAAAAAATGATAATGCTATGCTTTGCGTTGCCAAATTTAAAGTGTAACGACCGCTAGGTGCGCAGCCTGGCCCTGCGCCGTTCGTCACACTAGGTTAACCTTCCTACAGCCTCTCCTCCAAGACGTCCCAGCACTCTTGCATGTGCAACGAATGTTCTTGTTGAGCAATAAAGGGCAACGGTGACGAATAACAACCAAGACAACAACGTCAATAGCGACGGCAACGGTTTTTCTGTAAACCACAAATAACGCACATAAGCCATACGTACACATTATGACGTCATATAGCGACAATCGCACAATAAGCAGTTTAAGCGTACACACAGGTCTTAAATGAAATCCGCATTAATCAGTCACATTTAACATTGAAATTACTTCCAGTTACTCATAATAACACTAGTTAAAGTTTGAGAACACATTAATTAACGTTAAACACAAATCAAATAAGAACATAAAACATACCATGTGTGGTAACCAGGGCTTTACTATAGCACGCGGCTAGAGGTTCCACAACTGACAATTCAGCATTTTAGCTGTTGTTGTTTACAGTTCACTAGCTATTGCAGTTTACAGTTCACTGAACATTTACAGTTCACTATAAACAAAAAAGACACAACATTAGAATAAATTCACTTAACTTGATTGCGAACATAGCAACTAACGCAGATTACAAAAAAGTGGCGTTCAAAGCACATGCTCTCTCGCGGATCAGGGCTGCCACTGAGAATATTAAGATATCCCAAGGTTCCCTCACCAAAAATCCCAAGGTTTGTCCAAAAATCCCAAGATAACCAAACAATGGCAAATGCACAGTTTAAATCCTAGCTGACGCAGGTAACATAATCTTTATGGTTACACCAGGTCCCAGCCATCGCATAACTTTGAAAAGACGCTAAAAATACCAGAAAAATACAAAAGAAAAAACATATGTTTTTCTACATTTTTTTACTGGCACATGATACATCGAAAAGCCTGTAGCACTGGCCTGACTCACTTGTTTTGACAGGGAATTTCAATAAGCTTTACGGCTTCGAACACAAAATTGATGAAGCACTGTTATACGTAAATCGTTCGGTAAAAGATGATTTTCGCAACACGATAATTTTTGTTCGCAACTAAAGTATTAATTGTATCTTAAACGTATTAAACGGATGAATTCAACAAATCCCAAGGTTTGAAAAGTTTTTCCCAAGCTTTGCACTGAAATCCCAAGATCTTGGGAAAAATCCCAAGGAGTGGCAGCCCTGTCGCGATGAATATTTCTATCAGGGCTGCCACTGAGAATTTTGAGATATCCCAAGGTTTACTTATGAAAAATCCCAAGATTTGAGCAAAAATCCCAAGAATTATACATACTTTCATTTCTAAACACATTGCCTTTGGGCATAACAGACGTTTGTTATTACAAAAAAAAACGTAATTCGATGTCAATCCTAACTGGACTGGCACTTGCATTATAAATATTCAATAGTTTGATGCATCACGCTACTAGCTTAAAAACCTCGTTACTTGCTTAAAAACCGTCCCTGGCTACTACAAATTGCTACAAAACCGGCAAAAAGTCAATAAATGCAAAACATTTTCCCCCTGTGTTACGCCTATGTTTCTTGAAACGTGCATATAATGCAGCAAGGCATTGTAACAACAGTAATGACATCAAAAATAGCCCAGTACGGGCTTGGTTTGCTAGTTAAAGACCTGGCAAAGTCTCAAACGTTAAATAGATGATGTTCTTTTACGCAAATCGCTATTTCAAAAGATCTGATCAGCAGCTGAAGAAGATTTTTGTTGCCATCAATAGTAAAAAATGAAATTAAGATTTATTCAACATATAATATCAAAAATCCAAGGTTTCAAAGGTTTTTCCCAAGATCCCAAGCTTACAACAAAAATTCCAAGATCTTGGGATAAATCCCAAGGAGTGGCAGCCCTGATTTCTATACGTCACGAATAAAGAAGAGCATAAATTAGCCAAGCGGAACAATTAATTCTCGCTGTAACATCTTTTGCATATCTGGATTTAAAAACAAACGAATTACTTCACCTTTTTGATGATACAGGCCTCGTTCCAAACATTGTACGCTACATTTGGATTGGGAATGGAACGTTGAAGTTATTCCAGTATTTCTCTATTCTCTCAGTCGCCACAAACCACGTAAGTTGTTATTTCTATTTGTTGATTCGTTTGCATATACAAACTGAAACACGCCTTGAAAATATATAAACTAATAAAGCAAAAAAACATGGTGATTTTGCGAACAGAAACCAGAAAAGATTATATTTCACATCAACGATGTTGTTCCACAAGGAGAATTGTGGTTAAATTTGGTTGCTCAAATTCCTTGTCTGGAAATAGAAAAGTTTGAAGCTCCTACACATATCAATGGTAATCAAATCACAGACGTATTTATGCAAACAGATGTCTCAAGGTACTTTGTATACTTTGCTTGGGAAGCTACGTTAACTTATTATGAATGCTTACAAAATCTAGAGTCACATGCGTTGTGCCTATCAGCGTGATTGCTATAACGAGTGTTTTAGTATAATCCCAGTTTAAAAAATTAAATCATCTAAAACAGGGCTTGTGCTTATAAACCGCAGTGAGGTTTATAGATTACATTTTGACTGATTAACGTGATTTTCAATCTAGGTTTCAAATTCTTCTGAAACACGGAGGAATTTATCTCGACTCTGACGTCATTGTTGTTGCGTCATTGGATCCTCTCCGTCAATATCCTTTTACAATGGGATTTGATGGTTTGAGGAGTTTAAGTATGTGCTATCTTTTTTAAAAACTGAACCATTAACTTGGATTCACAGTCATCATTTTTTGAGTCATTACAAGATATGACAATTTTGATCTATTTTTTTAATCAGTGAATGCAATTTTGATGCATCAAACCGAAAATTTACTTTGCAGCAAACGGAGCATTTTTGACCAAACCAAAGGCAGCTTTCTTGCAGGAGGTTTTGAACGGATACACATCAGCTTTTGGGGCAAGTATTTAATTAGCAAATAACAACTAATTTCATAAAAGTGTAAAATCAAATATTTTTGTTTAGTTTTCTGATCCTGTACAATACTACTCATGCATAAGGCCAAGAGATTTGGCTTTAAGTCGCAAAGATCTTCCAATCCATATTGAGGAAACTTCAATGCAACGACCGAACGTGTGGATTGAACACGAATCTATTGCAGAATCCAGTTATGATTTGAGTAACAACTACATGATTCACATACATCCTAAATTTACTACGAAATACTTTTTCAAGGTAGTCAAATTTATTGATGGTGGTTCATTTGTTTTGTTGGCACTGTATGTATGATTTTTTTATTTATACCGGTATTGGTTACCGTAGTTCATTTTTAGCTGATCCTTTTATTCGGGGTTTTCTACTTTCCTACCACAATCACCTTTTTCGTTTCGTGCCTTTTTGTGTCTTCTGTAAAATTTTTAGTAAACTTGCTTGTCGAATCACCTCTTTTTCGAATTCGTTCTTTCCTTAAATGTAAATATGCTAATTTTTCCGACGGGTGATTCTTTTTCTTGCCTTTGCATGTTTTTTGTTCTGTTTATTCAATTGATTGCCTGTTTTAAAATCGAGGGTGGATGATAAGGTGACTTTAGGGCCATTCGCCACCCTGTCGATTAAACAGCGCAAAATAAACTTACTTACTTACTTTAAGTATGCGCTGCTTTATTGGAAAAACGAATCACTTTGGCTACATTTTCAGGACTTTCTTGAGTGGGGAATCGATGAGGTCCGGATTCACGATTCCACGTACGGCGCGGCCGCAAGAGCAGCTCTGTTTGGAACTCGGGATCTCGTGTTCCTTCGAGGCGAGGAAGAAATTGCGAAGGACAGAAAACCAAGAAAACCGATCAAACTTATTTCCCATGACGATGTCAAAGAACATCCACCAAATTTTTTTAAAGAAAACCAAAAAGAGATTCGAAAAGCGTCCACCCTAAAGAATCATTCAAAACAATTTGAATAGTCTGGCTCGACAATATACTTGTAAGACTTCGTAAGAGGCTACACTTTGAATTTTTATGATGTTCAACGAGAAAAACATGTGTTAAAGGTTTTTTTAGTCCGAGTGATTTTGGTAACTCGTTAAACAAGACGTTTTGAAAAACAAAATGAACAAATGGACAATGTGCAGCATTCGTCATTTAAATTCACAAACTCTTTATTACTATATCCCTGTAACAGCGTGTATCTGTTAAAGTTATTGTGTTATTTTTCATTCTGCAAACTTTGGTTTTTCTGCCAAATAAGAGAGCTAAAAAATCAAACAATCCTAATGATTGTGCATATCTTATATCATGCATATTTTCTAAAATTGTTCACACATTCAAACTTTCACATTTTCTGATTTGTCTTTCCTGTAATTCACATTTTTGCTGCCGATTGTTGACCATTGTATTCTGAAACAAATGACTCACATTTGGTTTCTGTTGAAAGTCGCAAAATGTTTGTTTTTTTCGAAATATCAAGATTAAAAGACAAAAAATACCAAGAAACACATCTCAATAGCAGTTTATTCACGCTTGACTATTTTACTTTTGGCCGAACATTTTAATAAATAGTTGTCGTATCGTTTAGCAAGTTCTCATATTCATGCGTGTATCCCGCAAAGAAAGCTTTAACTGTGAAACGACTTAACTTTCAAATCTCCCCAATCAGTTGCAGTTGCTTCTTTGACACAAACGACAAACATTGTGAATTTGGCACATAATTTGGTGCCAAAATCAGATAATCGACATAATTTGGTGCCAAAATCAGATAATCGACATAATTTGGTGCCAAAATCAGATAATCGACATAATTTGGTGCCAAAATCAGATATTCGACATAATTTGGTGCCAAAATCAGATAATCGACATAATTTGGTGCCAAAATCAGATAATCGACATAATTTGGTGCCAAAATCAGATAATCGACATAATTTGGTGCCAAAATCAGTTAATCGACATAATTTGGTGCCAAAATCAGATAATCGACATAATGTGGTGCCAAAATCAGATAATCGACATAATGTAGTGCCAAAATCAGATAATCGACATAATGTGGTGCCAAAATCAGATAATCGACATAATGTGGTGCCAAAATCAGATAATCGACATAATGTGGTGCCAAAATCAGATAATCGACATAATGTGGTGCCAAAATCAGATAATCGACATAATGTGGTGCCAAAATTGCAATTGTTACGCAACAAAAAAGTGATAATTACATAATTATCGTGTCATTGCACATTTGGGCGTTGCTGCGTTAAAATGTCAGAAGTGCTGTTCAAAATTATTAAACTACATTTGGATTGGCAATGGACCGTTGAAGATTTATCAGTATATCTCTATTCTTTCAGTTGCTACTAACCACGTAAGTTTTTTTTCAATTCGTTGGTTAGTAAATGGAAAATGTAACATACCTATGTGATTGTGTATAGACTGCAGGGGCGGCTCGTGCGAGGGGGCTGCGGAGCTGCAGCACCCCCAGTATTTTTACTTGACATTCCTGTTCCAAGTTGTGAAACAAAACAATCTTTACATATAGTTTTTATGTTTGATCAGTGTATACTAAGAATAATTTTTGTGGCATTAATCGGCATTTTATTAAAATAAAAATAATCAAAATTTTGCATTGTTTAAAAAAAAAATATTTTAAATAATAATAATAATAAGTTATCTATGGCGGAGCTGCAGCTCCAGTTTCGTGACGTTTCATGACGTTTGCAGTTGTGCGCATGCGCACTTGGAAAAGCTGCATGCCGGGCGAAATAGGCGAGAGGAGGCTGTGGCTCGCGCAGCCCCTCCCGTGACGTAGCGCTAGTTGTGTTGTCTGCTTCGCGTCAGTGAGCTCCAAAGCCAAACCCGTGTACTGTATTTTTTAAGTTCGACAGTGAGTACAGTTAAATAATTATTTTGTAATCTTTAAATTTGTTGTTTGACTGTTAGTCATGACTTTTTAAGATGAAGTGGGTTTCAGTTTTTGCAGTTATCATTGAATTAAATTAGTGTATCTAACACCTTGAAGAAAAAGTTCATCTAACACCTTGAAAAGTCACGATTAACCTTATAATAAATAACTGAATTAAAAAGTTTTGAGAAAATATGGGATAAAACATTTGCTACTCCAATATCATGCAGGAATAAGCAACAACAAAAAAGACTAAGTTTTAGTTTTTTAATGCTACCAAAGAAAAAATAAATTTGTGACTGTGAAGTTAAATGCCTCACTGAAATTCAGGCAATATGAAATGCAGAACAAACAATTGCAGAAGCAACAGGAATTTTGAAATACCTGAGTGATGACAATTTAAGGTTTTGGTTTCTTAACACACCATGTGGACAGTATTTGAACCAAGTGCAATCATGTGTATTGATCTAATGGACATGTACTGTTTGTCTAAACCAGGGGTTCTTAAACTTTTTCGGTCGTGCCCTACCTGACACTATTTATTTATTCTCACGCCCCCCTAAAAACCGTTAGCACTAATGATGCTTGTCTTGTTTTTTGAAAACAACATACATCGTAGGTCCGCCTTAAGCTACTGTCAAGTTAGTTCCGAACGTTAGAAAAAGCCACTTCAACACTGATAAGTTGCGAAAAAAAGTTTTTTTTTTGTGCGGGCACTGAGCCACAGTGCCAGTATTCTTGTAAACTACGCATATGTTGCCCAGAAATTGTTGATTCACTCAAAGCCAAGGCAATCTCTAATGAGAAATTGCGAACAAATAAAGAATGTGCAGCCGACTATATAGTACAGGGGTCACTAAACTACGGCCCGCGATCCGATCTTTTAGGTTTGCCAAAACGTATTGATAACTTTGTTACTGTCAAAAATTAATCTACTCCTTAAGTTTACTGTTACGATATGTAAAATTAATATTACCGACTTTCATAGGATTGCAACGCCCAGGATTGATCCAAAGCCAGTCTATTACGTCACATACAAAACAAAAAGTGTTAATTGTGCGCAAACAATTGCCTTATGTTGTGTTACTTGTGACGTAATATACAAACATTCCTTGTAAGATGAGACTAACTATACAATTTAACAGATTTTAAATTGGTTTTTAAAAAGACCAAAAAAAAAATCTTGGCGCCCCTATAAAAATAGTCTCGTGGGCTAAGCTTGAGAAGACGGCACTAGGGCATGTAAACTATGCGGCACGCGCGAATTAGTATTAAACGTATCCGGCCCGCAACGTAGAAAAGTTTGGTTAGTACTGGACATCCATTTCAGAGTAATGAAGCGTTTACTTTAAACAATAAGTTCGAAATCAGTGCCGACATAATTCCTATGCATTAACTTACAATTGTTTGCAAGTGAAAACTTTGCAGCCAGATTGTGCTGCGCCCCCCTTGCGAACCCTTCACGCCCCCCAGTTTAAGAACCCCTGGTCTAAACAGTAGCTGCTAAATTGCTTCACAGGAAGTGTTTCTTAGGAATGAACATTCTACAGACAAGATAGTAGTGACCACCAAGCACATCCTATTGTTGACAAAGAAAAGCTAGTTACTGAAATTGAAATGTTTCTGTAGATCTGATGTTCGTGATTACTTTGAAAATAATCTAGATGATGTTGTGACAAGTGAAATTACTGGTATGAAAAATCCTTTTTTGCTGTTTCCATGAGTCCTTCAAAGGCAAAACAGTTCTTTTTAACACTGAAAAGGATGCAAACTTTTCTTAGGAACACCATTATTTCCAAAAGACTTGCAGTGCTTATAGTACTAAATAGAAAAACAGTTTCTTAGTTGTCATTTGGAATCAAGGAAGAAGCTATCAATTATCACGCCCAAACTATAACTTTATTCATTTGGTTGTAAAAAGGAAGCACAAGGTTTATTAATATGCTTTATATTTAAGTGAGAGTGTTGTACATTTTAAAGCTTGAAGGAGTTTTGCACTTAAAAAAAAGGAATTATAAGCTATTTGCCAGCAACAAAGCTGCAAGTATAGCAGTTAAGAAACTGAAAGACAGTTAATAGTCTGTACACAAAAATTCAAAGAAAACATGTTTAAATAAACAAATTATGACACAAATGTAATGTGGTTGTTAAATTTGTCAGTTATGATACCAATAAAAAGTTGTATGGCTAGTTTTTTTGTGTGACAATAATCTGTGAAGTGTCATCTAAAACTCAAATACTTCGACCTTTTTCGACTCATTTATAACTATATTTACTATTACTTTTTTTAATATTTTTGTTGTATTTTACCGTATTTGCAACCGCTTCGTTTCGAGTCTGTGTCACGTGTGTTTTTGTGTCACTTTATTACTGTATGTTATTGTGTTTGGCCCGTCGCTGTGCAAGTAAACAAAATACACAAATGATACCAAAGTCTCTCTATTAAACACAAGTTGTCGCACGAGAATTCATGGAGCATGAAATGGGGCGACTTTGCACGCTTTTAACAACGCAAAGGATAGGGTTTTTGATGTTTTTTTTCAAAAACCTGCTTTAACGCCCAAATATTTTTTATTTCTAAAGTGCCTTGCTGACAAGAAAATTTGAATGTGACGTAAAAGTGACGTCATTGGTTGCTAGGCAACGCGCAATCTTTGCAGGAAAGCTCTTTTATTGGCACTAGTTTGTCGAAAATGTTCGTTTGCTAGCAAATTTGTGAAAATATTGTTTTAAAAAACTAATCTTGATGATAAAATGTAGTAAATATGAATAATCCCGACAGTTTTAAGCAATAAAAATGTTGTCTGCACAGATATTTAAAAAATTAAAAAGTGTTAACCAAAGCAGTTTGAATTGTCAAAATTATACTTTTCAAACTATTTGTATTTTTAGCTCCTTGAAAAAGGAAAGTGCAAACCTATGAAAAGTAACAATACGTTTAACAGTTCTATGATAAGATAACTAAGTGTGCACATAAACTTGCAGCTTAAAATGGTGAAAAACTAAAAAAAGTGGCCAGTTAAGTTCACCTTAATAATGAGGAAACTGTTGGCTGATTGGGCTTTAAAATGAACAAGACATTGATTTTAAAGTATCCTTACCAAAGAAGAAACATCTTCAGCTTTTCATCATACCAAACCTGGTTGGATAGATGGCACCTGGCTCACAATACCAACAGGCATGAAGACAAAGAAAGGGAAACATACATGGCAGTGTTTTATTTTGTATTTTCTGATTTCATAAATTTGATTAAAACAGACACAATTATTGACATAAAATAATGATGCATAACACAACAAAAAATCAAAATACATTGTTTTTGTTTTAATTGGTTAATGTAATTTTTCTAACATTTAGTACACTGACAATGGATGCTTTGGACTTTTTGTAACTACTGTGTTTCCGTTTATGAAGCTACCAACAGCCATATCATACAATGCGGTGTTCTTGCTAAAGTTGTGACTTTTTCGATTTATTGAAAACAGCTTTTTTTATAAAAAAACAAGGTTTGAAAATTGCAGATAATCCTTGCATGTTAATTTATGTCCTTAATAGAATCACTTGGAAAATTTTTATTCATGATATCCTCATATAACATGTATTATGAGAACTGGGAAGTATCAGCTGAGACTAAAATAAACAAATAAAAATGCCATAATGGAAATTAAATTTTTACAAAACAAATCTTTGCTTTCATGCTGTCCAGGTGGATAAGTTGAAGAATCTTTTCCAATTTTGTTTTCTATTGGTTGTTGCATGTAACAATTTTAGTTGTATTTGTTCATACTGTCTTTAAAGGGATTTGCTGTTGTGTTTCACATGGTAATTCTTGTAATAAACATGATATATAGTCCTTAAATGATGCAAACAAAATATTTATGACTGAAAAGTGTCAATTAAATGATACAAAAATCATAAGCAGAGTAAAAGATTGTACAATACCATATAAGGCACTGTCAAAAGCTTTTAATATCAAAATACATATGTACACAATGACGTCACTATTACGTCACCACTTTTCTGACGTTAGAGGAACATAGTCAAACTATTTGTTCCAATTTTAGATGAATATACATGACAATCTTTTAAACTTTTGGGACTTAAGTAGACTACATGTATATCTACTGCAAAATTTACCCGTTAAAACTTGATTAAACTCTATCTCTTGTTCATCAGTATCATTTAAACATTATAAGTTAAGCGTAGTTATATTTTCATTCAAAATTTGGCAGAATTTGCAAAATTAAACACTGCAAAGGTATCCAAATTAATCATTTTATTAATCGGCTCCATGAGGCGCAATGCAAAAATCGCGCTAATTTCGCTCCATTTTCATCCCCATGATCCGAAACACTGCAATCCAGTTCGTGCGACAACTTGTGTTTTCTATGGATTTTGAATGATACCGTCTGCTGTTACACTAGTGTGCATTATTGCGTAACAAAAATTGCGTCACAGTGGAGTTGCTAATTAAGATTTGTGTTACTTGTTTTTTTTTACACACAAAAATGGCTAGAAAACTAGGAATGTAGCTTTTCTATATATTGCCAACTTATATATGTTCAATAAAGGCTAAAATTTGGAGCAGCACCCCCACATATTTTAGGCACGAGCCGCCACTGATAGACTGTACAATACACATTACACACACACTCAACTAGTTCGCGCACACACAATACGAACAATGAGCAAATCTCGGAAATCAACCAAACACAATGAAATGGTAATCTATTGTTTAATTAGAACAGCAGCTTAGTTTAGTGCAGGGGTGTCCAACACGTGGCACGCGTGCCAAAAGTGGCACGCAGAGCGTTTGAAAATGGCACACAAGCTTTTGCACATTTGCATGAGATGGTCAACATTAGGATTTGTCACACAATTAATTTTGTTTTTATTGATACTTCTTGGCCTCTTTTTCTAACTTCAGCAAAGATGAATCATAGTACGCCAGGCCCATTGAAGGCGCTATACCGAATCAGTCGGTCACCAAGCATTCACCACCATATGGCAAGGCGTAGGCTAGAAAAATCTGTGATTTATATATGAGTGTGCCGTGATCGCTGGTCTGCATAGACGCTTCAGGGCTGATCCCAGTTATGAATTTATGTTCATCTTTTCAGCAAAGATGATCAGTAGTTAAAACCCATTAATTAAATTCTTCATTTTTTGACAAAACTTAAGCCCCGTTGCAAACTATTTGTATCTTGTGTCTGGAGTATTATAAAAAAAGTTTACTCGTATTTGAAGACATACTTTTTTTCCAACTATTTAATGGGTATTGGCCGAGTATTCGGATTTGAACCCGTACCGTTAAGACGTTTAACGAGAAGACATGGTTTTGGAAAAAGTAACGTTGGCACACGAGTATATTTTAAAACCAAATATGGCACGACGGTGTGTTCGAGTTGGACACCCCTGGTTTAGTGCATGGGTCGCCAACCAGTGGCTCCGGAGACGCATGCGGCTCTTTGATCCCGATCTGATGCGGCACAGTTTTTGAATTTACCAAATATTGTACTGTTAATTTGATTACAAATTATGTGACGAGTATGCCGTGCACAAAAGTCGAACATGAAAATTGCAGTGCAATACCATAACTGTACTCGCTTGTTGTAGTTACCTGCAACCCCATCTCTATACCACCAAAAGTCTGAAAGAGGCAAACTGGCGGCGCGCAGATAAATATGCAATATGAGACAATACTGTTTTTTGTTCGCAGTGTGTGTGCAATAGCTGTTTGTTAATAGTTATGTATCAAACGTGTTAAACAAAGGAATAAAATTCAGCGAAAACAGGACGTTCAACGCTACGTGCATGAGGAGATAAATTTGCTTTTCTGCTAACTAGCTGTATAGTTTACCTCAGTGGTTCTCAAACTTTTTCTTTATTTTTTCAAAACGGTCCCTTTGGCATTATTTCAAGGGCTCGCGGTCCTTTAAGCTTGAATGTGTATTTCAGAAAAAACGAAAGTTGGTTGCAGGATTTTAGCTAGTTATGCAAAACTGCGAATAATAATGTTTCAAAGATGCTTGTGACATCACAGACAAGACAAAAACATTACGATTGTGCGGGAACAATTGCATTTTTGTTAGTTGTCATGCAATAAAGGCTACTGTTTAGCAATAGAGACAGTAGATTTGGCACAAACTGACGCTAAATAAGATCATAGAATTACTTCAACCTTTTCGCGGTCCCCCCAAAATTGCCTCACGGACCGCAAAAGGACCGTGGATCCCAGTTTGAGAACCGCTGGTTTACCTAATATGCAATGAGACACTAGGTAACAACAAAAAATCGAGTGTCATGAGACAAAAACGTTTTTGCAGTGGCATTACATTTCAAATTTTAAAACGGCTTTGTGGCTCCCAGTGTTTTTTACTGTATGAAACTGGTCCGAGTGGCTCTTTGTGTAGTAAAGGTTGGCGACCCCTGGGTATTAACATTTAGTCTGCAACAGTTAGTGTTTTTAGGGTGCATCCAAAGTATACAGGATCGCTTGGATCACTTGGATCGCTTGGTGCATTATTAACACAGCTTGGCGCACCGTTATACCACTTGGCGCACCTTAAGATCACTTGGTGCACATTTAAATCGCTTGGTCTACATTTATACCGCTTGGTTCACCTTATTATCGCTTGTTGCACCTTTATTTCGCATTGTGCGCGTTTATATTACTTGGTAAACCCTTATATCGCTTGTTGCACATTTATACCACTTGGATTATACAGGTGCACCAAGCAAAATAAAGTTGCACCGAGCGATAAAAGGGTGAACCAAACGATATAAATATGCACAAAAGTGTATTAAGATGCACTAAGTGATACAAAGGTGTACCAAGTGAAATAAAGATGAACCAAGCTGTGTTAATAATGCACCAAGCGATCCTGTATTTAGATGCACCGGTGTTTTTGTGGGTTTGGTGGATTTTTTTGAACAGTTATTTTTTTAACTTAAAAAATCGTGTCGCAGTGTTTCCTTTCAACAAGCAAAATATTCGTCTCAAAATCATTTTCATTGACTCGTCTCAAAATCATTTTCATTGATATGTGCTTTTATTTGCCTTTTAGATTCTCTGTTCCTTATTAAACTGTTTATCATCGCAGCATAACTGGAATCGGTAAAAGGCAAAATGTTCCAATTTGTAAAAAAATCTAAGCTAATTATAATCTTTTTGGGATTTTTCGCATTTTATTTGTTTGTGTTTCGAAGGACAAACATTTTGAGAGTTGCAACAAATTTTGAGGTGAGAGCAATAAATATATGATTATTTTAGACAGTATTGAGCTTTAACTAATGAAAATATGCATAAATGTGACGTATTCTGTTGTAGAATATTGACGATCGGCAACAATCGGGAACAAAAATATTCCGAAACTCACCGAACTGTGTAAAACCGGCCAACGCTGAAACTCACATTATTTGTGATTCTCTACCTTTTCAAACTCCCATCTGCCGAAATAACACTGAAGGTAAAAAATGATAACGTTAAGCTTCGATTTGTCAAAGTTAAAGCTTTAACAATTTTATTTCGACTAACGACGCGGAGAACTTTTTTATTTCAACTTTTGTGTACCTGTGTTAAAAAACCCAAATCGCTTCACATTTTGACTGTACAGGCCTCGTTCCAAACATTGTTCATTACATTTGGATTGGGAATGGACCGTTGAAGATTTATCAGTATATCTCTATTCTTTCAGTTGCTACTAACCACGTAAGTTGTTATTTCTATTCGTTGATTTGTTTGTACCGAAACACATCTTTATATTACATAAACTATTAAAGCAAATATCAAACTTGGTGATTTTTCGAACAGAAACCAGATAAGATTATATTTCACATCAACGATGTCGTTCCACAAGGAGAATTGTGGTTGAATTTGGTTGCTCAAATTCCTTGTCTCGAAACACGAAAGTTCGAAGTTTCTACATTAATGAATGGAAAGCAAGTTACAGACGTACTTATGCAAACTAATATCATAAGGTACTTCGTTCACTAATTTTAGATGCTTGAAACATGTAGCCAATAGGCGACAGTATTCTACTTACGGCAGACACTCAGGCCAGTCTGTAAGACTGCTGATTCTCGTATCACTTGTACATTTAAGCTTGCGGCCATTGCTGATTTGCAATTTTCGCCTAATCCCATTTGAAAATCAATTGGGCCTATCGGAAAACAGGTCCGGTGATTATAGGTTCCCCTTGTGTTTACAACTTATGCATTTTGACTGAATGACGTAAATGACTTTCAATCTAGGTTACAAATTCTTCTGAAACACGGAGGAATTTATCTCGACTCTGACGTCATTGTTGTTAAGTCATTGGATCCTCTCCGTCAATATCCTTTTACAATTGGATTTGATGGTCTGAGAAGCTTAAGTATGTGTTTATATTTTAATATATAGGCTTACATTTTGCTAACAAACCACGTACAAAACTGATTGCATTATCTACATTACTAATTAATACCAATACTAATACTTCCAACTGAAAAATAGATGCAATGTAGACGATCATAAACTATAGGCCAACCATGTTTTCATCACCAAAAAAGGAGGACAAATTGCCGACAAAAAATATTAACAGTTACTTTTGTGCCCAAAGAAAATAAAGGTACAAGATATTTGACGAATTTCATGCAGTCAATTATTATTGTCCAGTTTGGATGAAGTTTAACTTACTATAAAATGAATTTTAATTAACAATAACCACAACTAGCACTGTTTGGCCGTTTTAAAGTCGCAATTGTTATTTAGCCATTTAGTAAATACAGAAAATTCAAAAAGGAGGACATTTGGGTATTTTTTATTGTCCTTATTGGAGGACAACTTGCTTTTCGTTAAAAAGCAGGACATGTCCTCCAAAAAGAGGACGTATGGTAGGCCTATAATAAACCTCATGTCAATTTATTTGAAATGAAGCCATTCGTACTTTTTAATATATTTATGTGTATTTAGATGTTGCATTCGCAGCGGCATCGCAGTGAATATTCAAGTAGAATATTTAGGGATGTTTAGCGATTAATTTCTTCCGGTGGCTTATGATTGTTTCTAATCCCGGATCAATCATTGAGCTTAAAATTTAGACAACGGAGCATTTTTGACCGAACCGAACGCCGCTTTCCCTCAAGTGCTTTCAAACGAATTAACAGAAATTTCCGAGGCAAGTATGTAATTCAATCTTTTAGCAAATTTTGCCAATAAGTTTGTTTTGTAGTTCACTGAACCTAGGCAATACTACTCATGCATAAGACCAAGAGACTTGGCTTTAAGCCGCAAAGATCTTCCAATCCACATTGAGGAAACTTCAATGCAACGACCGAACGTGTGGATTGAACACGAATCTATCGCAGAATCCAGTTATGATTTGAGTAACAACTACATGCTTCACATACATCCTAAATTTACTACGAAATACTTTTCCAAGGTAGTCAAATTTGAATCTAATTTTTTTTAATTGTTTTTTAAATCTAAATTTTGTTGGTACTGTATAAATATGCGCACCTTTATTAAAACAACAAAACACTTCGGCTACATTTTCAGGATTTTCTTGATTGGGGAATTGACGAAGTCCGGATTCACGATTCCACGTACGGCGCGGCCGCAAGAGCAGCTCTGTTTGGAATTCGTGATCTCGTGTTTCTTCGAGGCGAGGAAGAAATTGCGAAGGACAGAAAACCAGGAAAACCGATCAAACTTATTTCCCATGACGATGTCAAAGAACATCCCCCAAATTTTTTTAAAGAAAACCTCAAAGAGATTCGAAAAGTGTCCACCATAAAGAACCATGTTGAAATGAATTGAATAGTTTGGCACGACAATATACTTGTAAAACTTCGTAAGATAAGGCTACACTTTGAATTTTTATGATGTTCAACGAGAAAAAACACTTGTTATATGGCCCGCGAGCCGTAGTTTGGTGACCCCTGCTCTGCAGTATTCGCCATATTGTCCCTATAACAGCGTGTATATGCTCATTTAGCGAAAGAAAACATATCGACACAGTATAAATAATAACTTACTAATCTAATCATTCCAACAAATTTACCTGCAAATGTTGTAGATTAAATGTTTATATTCTTCTACTGTACAATAAACCTTTATTCGGTATTAAAGAAGCGTTTCATTTTGTTTAGCCTATGTCGAGGATTTATTTGTTCGTGCGTCACTTGTCAACCAGTTTATTTGATTTAACCCAGAGCATTCGATTGGGTGGACTCAATGAGATGTTAAAATACTACGATGACATAGTTTTGTCTAGTAAAGTTACCATTTCATATAATAAACCTCGTCATGTACTCAATGGCTTTAGCAGTAGTTCTTAACCTGTGGTACACGTATACCATAAGTGGTACGTCGGAGTATTTTATGTGGTACAAGAGCACTATTCTGCTATACCCAGGGTTGCCATACCGCCCTTTTTCTAAGATTTGTCTTTATTTTGAAGGACTATGCCTTAGAAAAAATGTCCTTGTTTTTGACTTGAGTCCTTATTTTGTCTTATTTTCAACAACTACGAGTCAATATTCGTGCTAAAAGTAGAAATAAATCTAAAAAATGTAGTCCTATAGCGTATTTTTGTTTGTCCTAAATTTGATAGTTGTTTGTGTTTGTATGTTGGGGATTAGGCCGCCGCAATTTCCTTTGTTACGGAGTCAGAAAACCAGCCGCGTGCCTGCAAAAGTGATTTGTTTTGCGCTATATACGGTTTCCGTTTCGTTAAATAAAACACACTCAAACACACTGGAGTAAACTCTACACCACTCTACACATTCTGCACTCTACACACTGGACTGGAGTTACACTGGGCAGTACGAACACACTGGCCTCAGTCTACAGCTTCGACGGGCCATGATAACGGCCGCCCCCCACAATGGCAACCCTGGCTATACCTGATTCAAGTACGATTAGGAAAACGCTTTTTTTCACGGTGTTCGAACCCAGGACACTTCGGGGACGAATCCCGATCAGGGTTTTTAATTTTTATGTCTGCATATGGGTCAGGCGCGCTGGACCATTCGGCCGAGTTCCTGTCTTGGACGTTATGAAACGCGACAATGGTGAGGGCACAGCTAGTGGATGGATGGTAAACGCGCTGCAGCTACATCGTCACTATAAGCGTTATGTGGCAGTGACTCACATCAGAGGGTGAGGTTGGCACATTAGGGCATCAAGACTGGGGGGCTACATTGGTGGAACCAGTCAGGTTAGGTTATCCTATCGGGCTGTAGTTGGTGACCTCTGCTACATACCCACCACAGCACACCAAATGATGCACATTTAAGTTTAAATAAAACTGAATTAAGTTTCTGATGTCTTCTAACTGTGTAAAATAACAAAGAAACTCACTTTTGGCAAACAATTGTTGCAGGATTTTTTTTATTTACATGTTTCTGAAAACACAATGTTTGAAAGAAGTGGGACGGTTTGAAAAAAACACGAACCCTAATAATCTCAACATACACAATCAAAACACTCATGATGTAACACAATAATGTGGTATCAAAGTGGTCTACCTAAAATGGTGTCTGTATTAACTGTTTCCTGAAAAATGAAGAATACAATTGAATTAAATCGTAGCTGTACCCAATAAAAATGTCCCCAAGAAAGACATATGAGATAGGTGCTGACGTTTTCTTCAGCAGAAGTAAACCTAAGTCATCTGGTAAAAAAAGAATAAGCCCTTATATGCTACTATAGTGAAATTATTTGCTCAGAAGCTTTATCTAAAAATAGTATGCTAAAAATTACGTTCAATTTACCCAGTAGCTATTGAGGTACGGCATAAAAATATGACGAAAATTTAGCTAGTTTTCATGTAATTGTAGCTAGTTTGTCGACTTGATTTATTATGGACCATGTGATGCATGATACAAGGAGAAACAAGACAATAAGAAGTGAATCAAACTGCAGACACAAAAATTCTGTAAAGGCACAGACACAGAATGACAATATCAGATGTAGAAATCAGTAAAATGTGTTAAAAACACTCTTTCACAATTTCTATCCATACAATAAGTCATAGTTGTGCCCTAAAGGAATCAAAACTTTGTTCCAACAATAGGCAGCAGTTAAAACAGTGCAAAATAACAGAATGGAATGCAGGTATGTTTGGAATATTCATATTTGCTTTCTTTGTCTAATGCCAGTAAGGAACAAACTAGTTTATGGGGGAAATATTCACAATGTCATGGTTGGGATTGGTAGGGTTTGGTAGTAAATATTGCTTGTCATGTAACCTTAAGATAATTCAGACAAAAAGTGGAACACTGGCAGCTAGGTTTTAAATAGGCATCACTTTAGAATGAGCAGAAATGTTAATCCAGTGGTTCCAAACCAGGGGAGGAATTTACTTTAATTTTTACATGTGGTTTGTAAATAGACACTTAAACTCTGTGAATATAACTTGTTAAGTTGATAAAAGACCCAATATTGAATGACTTTTGTATGGTTTAGCATGTACTTTGTAGCATTCTAGGGTGGAATGGAAATATTTCAAATTGTAAAAGATATGAATTCATTGAAAAAGGTTGGGAACCACTGTGTCAAATGAGTCATCAATGCGCATTTTTATGTTTACAAGATGTGTAAAAACGGTTTCAAATTTTCTCTAATACTTGAAGCATGGTGCTTTTGATGATGCACTAAAATTTCGTTACACCAATTTCAAGCATTAAAATTTGCCCAACTGGGTATTTTGGACAAATAAACACTTTTAAACATACTTAATTAAAAGGTGGTCTGCTAGAAAATACACACACCGAGATAAAATGCAACAAAAACAGTGCACATGTAGTAAATGGAACATGGAGACCTTAATGACCAGTTGTGAGGGATGTATGGTGTAAAAGAGTGGGAATTTGAACTAAGGTGAAAACACCAAGCAATAACATTTTGATGAAGATTAATGTTTATCTTTATGGGCTGAATTTTTACTTTCTTGATACAGTACTGTGATAAATCAATACAGCTGGTCTCTAAAATTATAGGAAATGTTGTGTAATCTGACCGATCAGTAACTTACAAAAATCACATGAACAAAAATAAAAATCATAGCTTTTACAAATTTCCAAAATTTGATCACTGTAAAAAAAATCAATTAACGAAAGCTGTAATCTTTCACAGGTTTAAGCATAAATATGTTAATTACTACAAACACAGGCTTTAAGGGTTAGTTTCAAGAATGTCCATTGCTACACATACAGCGACAGCACAAAAATCGACCATTGACAATATAAGATGCCCTCCTGTTGTGCGTCATGACATTTTTCGCTTAGTGGAGAATGATTTTTAAGAAATTCAACTGTGACAAATTGTCATCTGCATTTCTTTCTGGAAATGAAGTAAAATTTTGTCAGAAAAAAAAGTGATTTCAAAGTCAAGGTTTAAATGGCATTAACACCTTATTGATCTTAAAACAGGGCATTGGACTTGGAATTGCAAACTTAAGTATTTTTCTTAAAATTTGAACATAAACTTGCATTTTTTTGTAGAACAGGTCCAAGGCCTGTTTCATTTAGCTTAGTTTTACATTTTGTCAAATCTAATCTCCAAACTAAACATGTTTCTTTACCATGGTTGATTTGGAGTTAATTGACACAATGTGGCAGAATCCCGATTTGTGTTTTAAGAGTTTGAATTTATTTTATCAGACTTAACTAAGTCAAACAAGTCGAAAGCCCTCATTGAAAATAACTTACCAGGGGTTCAAGTTCCCTTCTATCGACCAAGTTAAAATTGCGCACAAAATAATAGAAATGTTTGTAACAGGCATTGATATGTGCTTCAGCCCCCATACTCTGAAAAGCAAAATAGAACTTGAAAACTAGAAAGGTGGCTTTCTGATATACTTCCATTTTATATATTCTATACCAGGGGTGTCAAACTTGCGGCCCGCGGGCCGCATGCGGCCCACAAAGCCCTCCAATGCGGCCCACGAACACTCAACAACAATTGTATTATTTTGTCAGATATTTGTGCGGCCGTAAACATGTTCATTAAAATATTTGTACTGGCGGTCGTGACGCAATTAAAACTCTTTTGCCAAATATTTTAAATTATAACTATTCCAAACAGATTTTGTGGTACTGAAAACAGCATTACTAGCCTAGTAGCCATATGCGTCAGATTTTTTGTACGCCTATTGTGTGCAAACAATGCGGAAAAACGGGAAGCACTAGCGTCACAATAGAGATTATGCGGTAATAAACAATTAAAACTGATATTAACACTGTTATTAATCTGGGCTTTTGGCGCGTCAATATAGTTGGTATATATGTGATTTTAACCTATTACTTTACATCTGTAAGTTTAAAATAAAAACCAGGTAATTGGCGGCTGTTGGTGAAATTGGGATCTGCGATGCGGCCAAAGTAGCGAAAAGGTTATTTAAGTGTACAGAACTAGATTAAAAATCACATGCGGCCCTCGGCATAATTGCCAAACTGCTATGTGGCCCACGAACCCCACGAGTTTGACACCCCTGTTCTATACGATATTTACCAATTTACTATACACATCATTTGATCTACACATATGATTGTTTTTGCAAGCAAAAACTAATGGGTCCCCACATGTGCGGATTTACGGTAAACAAACGTCCTGGTTATTTTTAGATTCTTAAGAAAAAACTTAACCAACTTTAGCAATAACCCAACTTTAAAAGTTTTGTCCGTATTCTTTTTGCATCATTATTGTCATATAATTACAAAAAAAAACAGTAAATAAGAACGGGAAAAATACTTTTAATTTAATCTCATGCTTTGACCTTGATATTGTCGTTCAAGGTCAGTTTTTAAACACAATTTTCCACAACTGAAAATGTGCTTGATAACTTAATAAAACAACATAGCATAGCTGCGCAAAAACAGTTGATTTCTAATCACCAACACGACTGTCTCGTAAAAGCTGAGCACTCCCGCTGTATTCACCCGCCTTAATCTTAACAAGTGAATTACTCCCTTGAGAAACTTCTATCTGTCTGACAGTGTACACATATTATGGTCTGTAAAAGTAACTATTTGGCCGATTAAGGCAAAATTTTAAATACTGAACGAACAACCTACTGCAAACAATTGTTTAACATTTCAGCACATTAGGGCTTGTATTTTTGGCCTAAAACTTATTATTTTGGGGTTTAAGGGGTAAAATGGGTGAATCCAAAAAATACGGACAAAAACAATGTGTGTCCCCTTCAGGGAAGGGGACCCATAATAACTATTTTATCTAATGTATATCTCTATTTTCAGAATCACTGCGAAAAGGTCTAGGACAGTGGTTCCCATCTAAATTTTATTTTGTGGTTTCTCGTGACTCATGGACATGCATTCTTACTATTTTGGTTGTATTTTTGTCTGTAAATCAGGTAAGCTTTTTGAAAACCAAAAAAATCAAACAAATAACTTTCGTTTTTTCAACCAAACTTTTCCAATTAACCAGAAGAGCTAGAGCAATAAATGCTTAACAGTTAAGCTAACACATAACTTAAAAATTTAACCATTATCAAGTTTTTAACCATTTATCAACTTGTCATAAAATTATTATTGGGCAACAATATAAGCCTTGGGAAATATAAAAACACTATGAAACGAATTCAAAAAATAGATGCTCTAATTGTCACAAAAACAGGCGACCAACTTTGGGCCACGACCCATAGGTGGGTGAACACTGGTCTAGGACAGTGGTCCTCAACCTTCGATAGTCTGTGGATGTCCTAATGTAATACTCAGAGTGTGTGGTCCTCTGCTAAACACAAATTTAGATGGTAACTAGAAGGGTGGCTTAGCACATATTGCCCTTGCATATACACTATAACCCATTTTAAAACATAAATATATTTCCTATGCTTATTTTGTATTGGGTCCCATATTAGCCATCTTCTTTTATAACTTTAGTCGTTTATGCAGGCAAAAACTCATGGGTCCCCACACATGCAAAGTTGAAAATAATGCAATTCAAGAGATAACCATGAGAAAGTCGGGTGTTGTAAGGTAAAACAGAGTGATCGGCACTGGGCTTAAATAATAATACTATGTAGAATACAAACTATAAAATTAGATTAACCCCAGATATTGTTGTCCTATTCAACGTTTTAAAAAACTGACCCATTTTAGGGGGCTAGTAGGGTAACTAATTGGGTTCGACACACAAACTAAAAAATATATAAAAACCACAATGACTCAATCAATAGTACTGCAAATTTTCAGACCAATCCGCCAATGTTTAACATTTCGACCACTAGAGGTGTTTTGAGCAACAACCGTTAATGTTTCTGACGTCATAGGGCTGTTAACAAGCCCCTAACTGCCATGGCGCAAAAACGGCCACCAAGCAACTCACCAACGAGCAACATACAACTGGTTGCCCTTGTAACACTATTGCTCCAAAGAAATCTTTCGTTTGTGGTGCCCAGTAACATACAAATACGTTTTACACTTTAGGGGCTTGTGGGGTAAATGTTAGGACTACAGGGTTAAACACAACAATCGACACCTATAAATGGCATACTATACAAGAAATCCAAATTTCAGCCAATTCTGACACTGTTTAAAAACTCACCCATTTTAGGGGGTTAGTGGGGTAAATACTGGGGTTATCAACAAAAACAAAGTGGGATGCACATCTACATAACTATATCTACCATCTGTGTAAATTTCAGCCAAATCCATCAAACATTTGATGGAAAAACGAGTCGGACAAACTTCGGGGGAAAAATACCCATTTTAGGGGGCTAGCGGGGTAAATACTGGGGTTACCAACAAAAACAAAGTGGGATGCACATCTACATAACTATATCTACCATCTGTGTAAATTTCAGCCAAATCCATCAAACATTTGATGGAAAAACGAGTCGGACAAACTTTGGGAAGAAAACAAAAAGAAAACAAAAGAAAAAAAACAAAAACATTTCGAGTAAAATCAATATGTGTCCCCTTCAGGGAAGGGGACCCATAAATATTAAGGTCAAAAGCTATGTTACACAAGAAAGCCCAAAAGAATTTCAATTTGAAGGTGTATAAGTTCAGCTGTATTTTCTGCTGTTGTCTATAGATTAGTGCAATTATGGTGAGCACCTACACTCCATGGGTCCTGGCTAAAAACATGGTCTTAGGACTACTGTGAGTTGCAAAACAAACGAAAGTTGGGACCAACCTAATAAACTGGCACATCTAATCAGTGGTGGGATTCAGCCGGTTCGCACCGGTTCTATGGAACCGTCTCACGAAATTTTTGAGATCAGCGAACCGGTTAGCATTACTGGTTACTGTCAATAGACTTTTTGCAACAGAACCGGCTGAAAAATATGAATTTTGTGATAGAACCGTCTGACAAAAAATTTTTATCCCACCACTGCATCAAATATATAATACATAACAGTTATAGGCCTAAAAAGTATATTTTGCTTGATTTCATACAAAACTCTGTGGACAGGTCAAACACAAGGTTTGCAACTATACTGTTCAAATGCAATTTTGAAACAGTGGTATCAATGCAAATTTTGTCTGTCCAAACACTACAGACAAAATAGTGCTGCCGTCTTTTGGAAAAACCTAGTAAGCGACATATTTTTCAAAATGCGTTTTTTTAGTGGAATGGTTACTTAATGTTGGCTAGTTTTCTGTGTTAAAATTTGGAATTTGAAAGATGTATAGTTATTGATATATTTACGGTTAAAAAAACCTAGTAAGTGAAACACAACGCTAAAAGTATTTGGCAAAACCTAGTATTGCTGTTTGACCAATCATGACGGTCGAGTTCGTCACGTGACAACTTTTTTCTGACAGCTGCGTGTTGTCGCCTTGTTTACATATCTATTGGCGTTGTGATTTAGTTTTGTTTGCTACTAAGTAAATACCGGTATTTTAAGTTTGTTTAGCTGTAACTATACCATCCAGTTTCCGTGTTTGTTTAATATGGCTACCACAAGAGGAAAACTAATCTTGGCCCTTCAAAGAAAAACAAAGAATGAAGCTCCAGTTTCCAGGTAGTTTGGATTAAGAAACTTGCTTGCCAGGTTATACTTCTGAAGGCATTAAGGTAGAAATTTAAGTTGAGATGAGAAACACATTGTTAATGTCCAAGAGAATAAAAGTTTGAAATATTATAGTTCATGTAAGTACACTTTGATTTCAGCATCATAGCCATAAGCAAAAAATAACACATAGATTTGGCTCAGAATCAGACTAAGAAACAGGTTATTGTGTTGAAATTAAAACCGCAAGTGTGGATGATATTAATCAGAACGTGAGTAGTTGTTGTCATTTGTAGTCTTATCTGACATGACTACTGAGCATCATTTAACTCATCAAATGATCAGGATTCAAAACTATTTCAGCTCCAAAATGACAGTTCTTGGTTAGGAAGAATTGTGCCACTGGACCAAGATTCAGATAGTTTAACCAAAGAAAATCCATATGTTATAATTTCATCTAAGCTTGAAAGTTTACATGCTGAACCTATTAAAGGTATTTTTCTTTCACGCTTGAAACCTTGCATGATGTTAATTTATGTTGTTAAAGGTTAATGATGATTTTTAGCTTATAAAATATAAATGTTCACGAACAGATAAACATAATCATTTAAGTTTGCTCATCTCAAAGTTAACCATTCCAATGTTTTATTAATATTGATAAGTTTTCATGTCTAAAAATATTATAAAAACTGCTGGTCGCAGGACTTTGCTGGAAGAAGGAAATTCATGAAGGGCACTATTCATAAAACTGCAATGTTGGAGCAAAGATATCCTGCTGCTGTCTGAACTGCCTGGTTGCTGTGGTGCCAAGCTCACAGTTTGCAAAATGTTTTATACAAACAAATTTGGGAATAAAAACAGATTGTTTATTACTGAATATACTAAATGGTGCAAATCTGGATTGATAGTGTATTTTTCCTCTCTTTTTGACTAGTTTTGTAAATACATGACAATTTAACAATGAAAAAAGAATATATATTGACAAAACCTTTTTAAGGCAAACAAGCCTTTTTTCCAAAATTACTGAAAGCTGCATGGAGCTTTATTCTTTTTTTTCTTTCTTTAAAAGGTCCAAGATTAACTTTCCTTGTGTGGTAGCCATATTAAACAAACAATGAAACTAGATTTTGTAGTTTAACAAACTATATTTACCAGTTTTGCGACAACATGCTGTTGTAAGAAAAAATGACATGTGTTTAGTAAATCTGTAAATAAAATATACATAAAGAAGCTACCTTTCTAGATGTTATATGTTTTTATTTGTTATGTAAAAGCATCTTTTTGGGTGTCAATCAATTGATGGTTAAACTGCTTGATGTTTTCATGTTAGACTTTTGTAGAATGGTAAGTTAACCACATCAAGAACTCACAAAAGTTGATGACATGTTTTGTAAAAGCATCTTTGCCATGTGCTTGTGATGTTGTTGAACAAATATACTTTTTATTGGTCCTCAGCACTAGCATGTTGCTATTGCTAATAAAAGGTTTTTGACTGAACATTTGTACTCCAGCATTCTTCAAACAGCTTGAAAATTGGTGACTTAAATGTAATAACACAGTTTATGAAAAAAATAAAAAGCTTCTGTTTGATTTGTGAAGGTGATAAAGCAAAAAAAATCCATCTATTGTTCTGAGCCTAGACTTTTCCAAATTATATTTTAGTTAGTTTTGCATTTCTTATCCGGTAAAACCTAGTATATCGTTTTTTCATGGATAATAAACAAACTAACAATATGTCGTGAACTGTAGGTATGTCAAAAATTTTTTACTGTAACATGTTTGTGAAAAACACCAAACAGGTAGACAAAACAAATATTTTTGGATGTTAACCAACATCAAACGCGTTTTGTGCTTTTTCTCGAAAACTTGAAAAATTGCAGTTACTAGGTTTTACCAAACGATGGCAGAGTGGTATCTGAAGGAATATGACCAATTTATTTTAGTAATTGTTACATGACTGTGCAAAATGATACAAAGAATGTGTGATGTCAAAAGTATGTAAGGAAGCAGTATATGTCTACTTTTAATGTATAGGCCCGCTTTTATTGTTTTAAACTGTTCCAAGAATCGAAATGTTAACTCATGTAGCACATAGCAGTTATTTTTTTCACTTTGTAAAGACGTTTTTGTTTCTATTTTTGAAACGTGATGGTAGGTTGTGACAAATATGTGTTCCCTTAAAGAAAGGGGCCCAGAATCCTTCATATTAATACAAATATGCTTGACAACACAACAGTGAAATGTAAACTCTGATGTAATAGTTTAAATTACAATGTCAATTCTCCATTTTTTTCATGCAAAAAGTATATATAAAGGCATTGTAAAGATGCAGTAATACCATAACACAGCCTCTTTTCATGGACTTTACAAAATTATACCCCACTTGCCCAGCAATCCAAAACAAATGAAATCATTTAATCAATATAAATGCATTATCTCAACTGACACAGTGGCCTGGTCTCAACTGGGTTGCCCATAAAACTATAAACTAAATTAAATGGGAAAACATTAACAGATTAAAGTAGAGCACAGACCACTCACACCTGTCAAAACACCTAATTTATATGTCTTCTCTAAACTTACCTGTTTGAGGTAAATTTATTGACTGGTCAAAAAAAAAATTCACCAAAAACACAAATATTTTCTTATAATGACTGTTATAGAATTTGTAGACAATAGCAATTAAAAAACTAGATTAGGGATTTTTTGTATTCGAAACCATGCTTTTTTTCAGCATTTCCAAAAAATGGGGTGTAGACACAAACGTGCAGGTAATCATGAAATTTAGTAATGTACCAGCTGCAAAAAAAAAATAAAAAAAAAAATAAAACTTTAAAGTTAATTGTGTCCTCTTCAGCACAAATCAATTAACCCCATTTCTTTTACCGCAACATGTTATGGTTTATACGTTATTATCTTGTTTAAACATGTTATAAACAGGAAGTCATAAATGTATTACAATTTACCTAAATCCAAAGTACAACAAACTTATTTAAGAGCAGCTATCTGTACATTTTGATACTGTACCAACTGTAAACAAACCCATTATAATTAAAATTGGCAAATTGATTGATGGTATGTAGTTAAAACAGCGTAAACAGGTAGCTCAGGCTAAAAGGAAGTGCAAAGAGGAAGGTTAGGACTTACATGTACTCTGTCAAAGTGGTGAATGTAGACGTGAACAAAAACACGGTGAAGGCGGGTAAGGATTTTCTTGCAAGTTCCCTGGAATGACTTTGGAAATGGAGTTCCTGTAGAAAAAGGGACTTGTAGTTACTATTTGGTAAAATATACATAATGAAGCATGTGAAGTTTTGTGGTAACGTTTTTTTGAAACAAACAACCCTTTCAAAAATTCTCTTTTCCACATTTACAGTCTACAAACCATGTTTAAAACAGGGGTCACCAAACACTAGGCTTTTTGGCAACAAAACAACCTCATGACTTTCAAGTGACATGATGATTAATGAAGCACATACATCAGTTACCAACATCATGTAATACATTGAATTATTATGTCAACATGTAAAATCATAGCACAACCATTGCTAAACATTGATCCAAATACTAGGAAATGTTCAATACCACACCAAAAAGTGTAATACAAAAGCCAAGGCCACAAAAGTACTAGTTAATGCACAAATGTGGGAAACTAGTTTTTTTGGTGAATTTGCACAAAATAGTTGGTAAGTTATCGTCAAAAAAATGATGACAAACAAAAGCTAAGTTTTTTTTGTTTTTTGTTTTGCTTTACAAAACATCCAATGCAGAACTTAGCTACCATTGAAAAGCTGGTTACTCACCAACTTTTGTGGGAAACATCGCTTCATCATTAATCAGTTGTTCGATCCACTGCATTAGTTCAGCAACATATTCTGATGCTGAAAGGTTCGTTGGTTTCTTATATTTTCCATTGTCCTGCCACCTGTATTCGTATCGTGGACCTCCGGACATTATCGGACAAGACTAAAAATTTCAATTATCAAGGATTTAAAATGTACTCATATAAAATAAACATTTTTAGGTATATGGTGTACATTTTCAAGTACATATATATATGACTTGATGTTTGAACAGTATAAATTTGACTTAGTTTTAAAGCTTAAATTATAACAAACATGCACATTGTTTATTATGTGTAGCAAAAATGTGTATGTAATATAAATATCAAAGTTCAACAATGATATCATACAGTTTATAAGCACCGGTTTTAACTGTAAATCTTGTATCAAATTGTGGTAAATACAGTAGCAATTGCTTTGCTAAAATTGTTTTCATAAAATGAAGTCCAACAGACAAGCATGAAAAACATATGGAAACATATGTGTATAAAAAGACTTAAATAAAGGACATCTTATGTGTATAAATGTATTATGTTTGAGACACACATTTTACAGTTTTAATCAAAACTAAAAGATTCCATAATTGCATTTACATGTTATACTTATGCATGCAGTTACAAGGCTATGGTTGATACCACTCTCTGTTGGCCAAAATAACTACGCACACAGATGTATATAAGGGCAAGGCAGCACACAGACAGTCAAGCAGGAAGTGATATATCGCCCTCGTAACTTTTTGCCTTCATGCCAAGCACATTCAATGAGATGTAGAGTTTCACAGTGGGCCACTGACCTCGTTTGTACAGAAGTCTGATACGGTGCCATATATAAGGTTGATGCGATTGAAAAAGTCAACTACGTGAACTGCAATCCAGTCATTAAGGTCTTCTCCTTCTGGCAACACTACAATTGTCTTTAGGTCCAAACCTGCAATCAAGTCAACAGATGACAATTCACACTAACACAATACATATTAAAGATAAACAGATATATATAAATACATATTTGTGTTGTAGACAAAAACAAACAGGAACAGAGTGGGTTCTATTGGCACACTTAACTACTTCTGTATCAAATAGTCTAAAGTGTTTTCAACTTTTAATGGAATAAGAGTGTGAATTGACCACATACATTTTGTGTGTTGCAAATTAACTAGACAAAATAAAAGCAAACTCTGGATTTTTACTTTAGGCTTAAGCCCTTTGTTTGGCTTTAAAATTTGATTATAAGTTAGGTTTTAAGTTTTGTCTTAATTAGGCTGAGGTTAAAACATTGAAGCATGAGTTAAACTTGCCAAAACAATAAATCACATCACTTTTTACGTCTATTTGGGCAGTTATATTTCTCATTAGACCTATTTAAGGTATATGTAAGAGTTATTACAACATTGTCATAATAGCTCCATGTGTAAATAATACTATGATATGTCTTTTAAGTCATAGTTTTGATCCACAAAAGCACAATTTGCCACAACCATCTGTACAACTAGTTTGAGAAACGTCTGGAAAGATGTTCACAATATTAAAACAACAAGGAAACAAACAAACATGTAAAAAAACATCTGTTAACCTGATCTTAAGCTTGCTTGAGCCTTTTTGTGTAAGTCAAATTTAACAGTTCCAGGGTCAAATCGCTTCTTCGGACGAAAAGTTCTTTCCTTGTTAAACACAGCTTTCAGATTTAAATGACTTTTAGACATGCTTAATTTTATTTTATACTATCACATGTCTGAAACATGCAAAAAACGATAAAAATTATTCAGGTGAATTATTGAATGTATTTTGTCATATTTTTCTACGGTGGGTTTTGCGGAAGTATGAAGCTTTGTGGTTTAACAAGTAACAAATAATTGGTAATGGCATACATATTCTGCCTTTGGCATATCAGGCACATCACACCTTATTCGAAGAACTAATATATTATATATAAATTTAATTCGAAAAAAGAAAACATTATTATTTTTTTCATCAAGATATTTTTTTGTTTTGTACATTTACAATTAGTTGGTCAACATCCCAACTTATCTTATATTTGATTCTTTTTAGGAGCCGCATTCTGCAATTTTTTCATACAATTTGGATGCAGTGAAAAGACAAGTAACTAGGGTTCCTCTATTTCTCGACTTTTTCGTTTCAAAAATGTCCGATTGTACGTTTTTTCGCTTCTAGTAGCAATCACAAGTAGTGATTCACTAGCAAATCAGCCAAAAACGAAGCGACTGTTATAGATCTTACGCAACCAGGCGTGACTTCTACCTGGGAAAGGTGAAAGTTTCGCGGCAACGCACGTCAAAAATCGCTGTTTCGGAAGCAAAATAAGAAAGTTATGTGCCCAGTCCGCACATTTACTTTTTGTTTAAGACACGTGATGTAATTTTTCTCGAGAAATTTTTATTCATTTCCCGAGAATCGAGACTCGATTTTTTCGAGATTTCTCGAGAAGGAACTCTACAAGTAACCACGATTATTACAAAGTTCCAACTGAGTAGTTAATATAAAAAATCCAGCAAGATTTAAAAAACAAATCAATAAGATGGATTTTTTTTTATCATTTCGTGCTGCCTGAAATTTTTTAAATAACAGACAAAAAGATTTAATAACATAATCATGAAAAACAAACAAGAAAAATGACAACAAAATGAACTAAATAATACAATTATAGAGGTACTTCACCAAACAGTTATATAGTCTTAAAAGCCCTTGTTTATTCATAACTAAGTAAGCTTTAACATATTATAAGAAAAATTTGATCTTATTTCCTCATTAAGCTTTTCCAGGCAAAATCGACTAAAATAAAATACGATCATGCATTTTCAAACTTACATTTCGATTTCAACAACATTAAACAAATTTAACAAAAAAGCAGTTGATAGCTGAGCTTTTGATTATTCATTTTCATTGCTAAAAAGCTACTAATGAAACAACAACAACAACCACTTTACGAAACATAGCTTTGCTACAGGAAAAAGTAAACATCATCATCAAAACGCCATCGTGTTTGAGATTGTAAAAGTTGGAAATTATTTTTAGGATGAAAGTTCAGTGTTTCAAATATAATTATCATGATTATTTTATTATTATTAATGCATTAAGATATTACTTTGAAAACGGGCTTTCTATATTACATAGCTTTCATCCAAATGTTATTGTCTATTTTTAAATGCTAGAATATGGCAAATGGCTACCGTATTTTTTTTAAATATTTGTATCGCTTAAAAAATATTGTCTGCAAATTTTAAACACAGGGCTCCTTTTATGTACAAATTAGATATTAATTTGGTCAGTAATATGTAGCTTTGCTGAACAGGCGTTTTCGTCCACCAGGTTGCATATTTAACAAATATGTCGTTCAACTGATGCACAAATACAACTAGTTATGGACAAATACAACTAGTATTTTTGCTTAACATTACACCATCAGTTGAACGACATATTTGTTAAATGTGTAGCTTATTAAACCAGACCAGAATGCAATGCCAGGACAATTTTCGGAAATACTTTCCTCAATATTTTTAAGAAACATTGCGCAGTCATGTGTAAATATTTTGCATCGTAAATTTCTGTTGAAACGAAAAATCGCGCCGTTTGTGGTGAATCGCGTTGCAGCGTCATTTATTAAAGTCGTGTTTATTTCGAATAAAGAATTGATTCGTAGATATCCAACAATAGACACAATCGATCAACTATCACAATAGAAGAAAGATGATGCAGGAAAGAAGATTAGTGTGTTTGTGGAAGCTAAGTACAAAGTTGTGGAGGATTGAAAAACAAAATCTGTGCTGCCCAAATTTGTACAAATATCTGTGCATCCGAGGACTTCTACTTTATTTACTGAAAACAGTAACTTATATGTCAGTGGTTCTCAAACTTTTTTGAGCGCGACCCAAATTTGAGTTTTATGAACATCTCACGACCCAAGACTCAAACATCAATAAATTTATTTTTTCTTGTACGAATACTTGCTCATTCTTGAATGCTAACTGTTACATCTCCATGTTCAGTTTCACATGATTAACTTGTCCTATTATTCCGCGCGTTATGACGTCACAATCGTCACATGCGTAATAGTAAAATTGGAAGGCTATTGTTGTATGTTGTAATCTCTAATCTGTAATGATTAGTTGGTTCATCTTATTGAGCAACGTAGTCGAGTGAGGCTGTAGTTAGCTACCGCTGTTCTGTAGCTGACTGCCATCAAAACTTTCAGAAAACCACTTATGATGCAATAATACTCCAGGTTACTGAGATGAAGCCACAATTCAGTTATGGTGGAGAATTAAAAATACTTTCAAAATGAAATAAAAAAGTTGGTTTTGGCAGAACTGAATCACCATAGCGGGACCCGTTTTTTGACCCTGCGCGACCCATGTTTGGGTCGCGACCCATACTTTGAGAACCACTGTTATATGTAATGTACGTGTCAATTATAGTCTGTATTTTGGTAAACGCTATAGTTGACAAAGAGCCTTTATTATAACTCTGAGCTTTTTTTTTCTTTTTCATCTTATTAAATTATAGCTAAAGCAATGTTTTAAACTGGCGAGTGTTTGTGTTCCGCAATGAAACGAGTGTGCTGCTAAATATTTGTGGAGCTGGACATGGCGGTCAATCCATTGGTGGTCATTGGTCAATCCATGGAAGCGCAATGTGCAAAAAGGAATTACAACTTCTCCTTTTTGTATGATATGACATCCTTTTTTTGTCAAAAGCAAACTGACATTAAAAAATACCAAAATGTTCTCACGGGCACTTCTAGACCTTATGTCGGAATAATTAATTTTAAAGTAGTTGTGCAAATAAGTTGTAAATTTCCTCGTTTTGTGATTCAAATATAGTGAAAATTCCACTGTAGATTATTTGTAGTTTTTTCTTTTAGTTTGTGATCACCCTTTAGCTTGGACGTTTGTGTGCTAAACCAGGACTCACCAAACCTTTTTTTTACAGCGGGCCGGACAATTGTAATAATCACGTGCAAGGGCCGCATGGCTTACAAGCCCCAAAGCAGACTTTCCCACAGCGAGGCAGTTGTGACGGGAAGGCCAAGGGCCTGTCTTTTCACATTTTTTTTGTATTCAGGCGGTGCTGCAGTTAAACTGTAAAATTATGAAGCATGTTTAAGTGTCTCAATTGCTATCTAATGTTCATTTATTGTATCATAAGTAACGAAATAACACAAATTCTGGTTTGACTCACAAATACTGGTTACTACGCACAAAAGCAAACACCCCGAAAAAAACATCGACTTATATAAATCGGCTTGAAGCAAACGCTAGATGACAGTAAAGAGCGGGATCTTATTTGCTGCATTATTAACTATAATTCTCCAAATAAATACGATTGAATCTCTCTGGCCCACTTTAAGACAAACGTTTTTTATGAACTTTACCCAACAATTTACAACAAGGAAACGAATATAATCAAAGCAATATTAGAAGCATTTTTGCCTGTTTTGCATGAAAATTTGTCCGATTCGAGTCAAACCAAAACGCACGGTGGATGGCTTACACGTGAACTTAACGCCCGTCGAATTTTTAATGTTTGAATGTATAATTGATAATGCATTGTATAATTTACGTGCAACGAATGTTTCACAACAACATCGTTTTTATGTCTCCAGTTATTTACTCGATCAAAACGAGTTCCTTTGTGTAAGTGCAATTTTGCAAATCACATAAGGTAAACACTCCCTTTGTTGATTTAAAATACGGTTTAAAATATCTCACATCGAACGTATTTCTAAACTTTAGTGTTTTTCCTGGGTTGATCTCTATACTGTCTTCACCCGTACGTCCATGCACTGAAAGTCTACTGTAGCAGAATCTTGGCGTATAAGTGATCAGTGTTTTTCTCTAACCCTAGAATTTACCCTAGAATTTTCACCCAATTCTATGTTTGTTACACTAAGTAGTATTTTCCTTTTTGCCTTCTGCTCTTTAAAGTCTCACTAGAGTTGTAAGTTAGTCGGACTTGTGGGATCTCGGCGTCAATTGTTCCGCAATTTCCCCAGTCTTCAAAGAAGATCACCATTTATAGCAGCAAACCCATACCACTGTTTTACGTTGTTGTGTTTAGAATTATAGCTTGTTGGTTACATTATATCTGTAATGGATGTTTATACAACAGGAAGCCATTAAACCAGGGGTCCCCAACCTGTGGTACGCGAAGGTTTTTCAGGTGGTACGCGAGTAGCTTTCGTTTTACTCACAAACACATCAAACCACAACTTTATGTTTTGTTCGACCAATTGATTGACAGTAAACAAAAACAAAAATCTCATTAGGTTTAGTTGTGGTGCTTTAGTGTTATTTCAGTGGGCCAATGTTATTCTTCTGAACAAGATATGATTCGATTAAATAAGTTTTGATGTAAGAAGTGGTACGCGTGGCAATACAGAGCATCCAAGTGGTACGAGATCGTAAAAAGGTTGAGAACCCCTGCATTAAACGATTTGTTGGTTGGCAAACCTCCCACAACGCGAACGGAGTTGAAAGCACAAGCTAAGACACATTTTGTGCACAGTTTACAATACTTCATGTCCATCAGCAACCTATAACATTACTACAAAACGTTTTCGATTATTCAGAGCCGATGTTACCCAACGTCAGTTGTCAAACGATTTAAGACACAACTTTTAAACGGGTTCTCTTCGACCCAATAAAAGCCATATCAGTAGGGCAATCATTTTGTTTTCATGGCAACACCGTTCTGTTATCGAGGATGTTTGAAAACAGGCGCCTCAAGTTTTCTCTCTTTCCCTACTCCCTGTTTACTTTTGCACGAGCGCGCCATGCGAAGTTGTTTGTGCTTGTAGCTGCCCCGCCGACAAAACAGTTCCCCCATCGTCAGGGGCCGGAATTTAGACGGCTGGGGGTACTAATGCACTCCCAGTTTAGATACTACTTAGTTTCTTTATATAACACTTATAACATTTTTTTACTACAATTATTATTTGTATTGTGGGGTTTATTGTCAATGACCCGACTCTAAAATAATCCTCAATTTTCTGTAAAAAGGCGACATTCGGTGGGCGTTGTGACACAACATAGTCCGCTTAAGTAAACACAAAATCCTCGTGGTTTGTTACTTTGCAGTAATGTATTAAGTACCCGGTAATAAAGCAAGCATTTGGTCACCGGCAATAATAAACAAACATTATATATATTTTTTACTTCCTGTGCCTAATTATTGCATTCAACTTTTCGTTTGTGTCGACTAAAATAATACATTCAACATCCAACTTTTAATCAGCGTTTCTTTCATTATTGGCAGTGTATTTTCGTCATTTTGTGAAAAAACAAACAAATTTATGCTAAAAAGGTTTCATGGTCAAAACAAAAAAGAACAAAATTGAACGCAGTCGTCCTAGTGTAAACCCCGCACCTGTGTATCGCTCTTATCGGGTCCTTCTTTCGCAGGGCGCCTTGTCCGGTCCGGGGAATTGTGGTCTTGTTTATTTTGTGCCATGTACACAGGTTATAGCCCCCTCCGGTCTGCCTCAGTATATCGCAGCTCTCGGGTGTGCGGAATTTTTTTATTGTTGTTAAAAGCACACACACACACTTCGACACACACGCACTAAATGTTCATGCACACACTTTACCTCAGGAGAGTCAGACCGCCGACGATTCGTTGTTTGCATTTATCGATTGTTGTCGCCCGGCAAACTACCTTCTCGCAGAGTCTGGTGTGTCATCGTCGCACGTACCTGGAAAGACAAGTATACCAGCATCGAAAGGTAAGAGCCACGTGCTTGTTATATTCTCTACGTTCGTTCGTGATTGTTATGTCTATCGTACCTTCATGTAGCCTGAATAGGCAGTATAGCTTTTGATTTTTAATTTAGGAATATGTTTGTGAATCCTATGCACTACTAAACGTAGCGTAGATACATTAGCAGGTCGCTTTAGTTCCTCTTCGTTCTGGTGCGTTGTAAAAACTAGGTCGTTCTTGTTATGCAACGTAATTTAAACAGGCTTAGGAACATTTACACTACACACGAACTTGAAAAGTGGATCAAAAACGGTTGTGTTTCGGCAAACTGGAGCATAGTTCAAGCTTATTTGGCACCTTCAATTGAAATGACAACATAGATCGTTTTGAAACGTCTGAAATAGAATGTGTTCAACTTAACGGGTTAACTTTTGACCAACAAGATTTCGTAACCACTACATGCTGAATGTTTTAGACAGTGTAATTCATCATAGTAAGGTGATCGTTAAATTACACGAACAAGTCGGTTTTACTTGAAATTAAAAACTTCAATACCGTGAAGTAATCCAAGGAGAAACGCTTTTAAATACAATGCATTTTCCAACTTATCCTTTCAACTTAATCGATTTTTATTTATATTTCAATGTAGTTGAGACAAAAAGTTTCCACACAACAGGCACGTTTAATGGGTTTATTATTTATTCTTCATTTTTCACAAGTTTTCAGCATGGATTGTAAAGTGTTCAAACGATTAATTTTTAAATCACCCTCTTTCCAATATCTTCCCTTCAAAGTTTGTACAGTAAATGTGAAAAACATTCGAGTCGTATTCCCCCACGTGTTCTATTTGTCTGCTGTGTTTCGTGGGGAGAAAAATCCTATCATTAACCTTCTGATTTAACTGTGCCTTAAGTCGTATATACTCCACTTCTTTTGAGGTCGTTCAGGCAGATTACTTGCCGAGTTGGAACTGTAATCCAAAGTGTCAAAAAAATCCTGTTACTCGACCTAAGTTGCGAGTCATCATTTTTACTTTAAATTGTTTAATAAATGATTTATTACGCTATACTTTTCCAAAAATTTTATCTCTATACATTTCCCCCTTAGGCTATACCCCGAAAAAATGTTTTAAGTTACATAACCAAACATGGTACCTTTATAAAGAAGTTTATAGTCTACTGTTGCATTTTTGTTGTTTAAAGTTTTTAAGGCTCTTGAATGCATTTACCGTTTAAAAAATGTGCTTCAACGCTTAGTGTTTTGCTGCTGTTGCTTTGTCGTGTAATGCGAAGTGAGTGGTTGACAGGTCTACGACCGTAAACAGTATCACAGCGCTATACACGTGATTCAATTTCTTACTTGTGCTTGTTAATTGGCTAAAATGTTCACACGTGCATACAAGAAATTGTAATTATGCGGGTATAGGTACCCTTGTGTTTCTGCTTGCATTGAAAGGTGTGTCACATCATAGCAAAAAGGTATAGAGAGAAGATTTCAGGAGGTTTATTTATCTTTTCATCTTTATTGATATCGTAGTTTGTTTGGAAACGCAAACAGAAGATGTAAAATGCTTACTACCTTGATCTTCTGGGAACAAAATCATCTTCAACTAGGCCTTCGTTAGTTGTTAAATGAATTGTGCACAAATTCACCATTGACCATTCTTCTTTCTTTTTTTCTTTCGGAGATACGTGTGGCAAAATTCATTTGGCAGGTTTTAGTCATTTGGCAGGTTTTGTTTTGGTTCCGGAATTTCTACCAATTCTGTGAGCGAACGAGTGTTCAAGATGGTTTAAAGGTGCTTTAATTATAAAATTCTGAAAACATTTACTCCAACCTAAATAACTGCCGTATGATGTAATCTCCTTCAGATGAGGACGCCCTTTTTCCGCCCGTTCGTCCTAAAGTCTGCATAGTATATGCATCGCTCTATCGAAGGGAGAGGTTGTCAGGTGTTGACCGGTTTCTGACGAGACGCAGGCGAATTTGTTGATGTTGCCCGAGCTCAAAGTGCAACATCAGCAAAAGCGGGCGGTCGCAGGATTCGTGGAAACAGATAAGCTCCATAAACAGGTCTCTGCGTTCGCACGCTCCCCCTTGCGAGCTGTTGAGATAAGGAGCCGGCGAATAGGAGGCTTATGTTGTGGGAGCACAAGCCGGGAGATTGGTTAATGTGGAATTGGTGTGTTTTTAGCTGGAACCTTCTTCGAATACGAGTACCTTGGAACCTTGGTGTGGGTTGTCATGTTACCGCATGGAGCGTGTTGCACCATTGTTTGCAAAGTTGATAAAAAAGTCTTTATCTCAGCATCTCTGCCTGAATTAAAAGTATGTTTTTTTTATCTGTAAACGAATTTTTCTGTGAAATGCATCTACATAAAGACAGACACGACATAAACTTAATGTACCTCATCTGGGAATCAAAACTGTCGTATATTGTTCAAACTCTTGTAAAGTTTGCTCCGTTAAGCTTAACAAAGCTGTTGGTAGGGTGTTAGCACACGCAGTTCTACATTTGGGCAAAAAAGTGTTTGTTTATTGAGTTGTAAATAACTTGTTGAGTTGTAAATTCTTTACAAACAGAAACTGTTCAAAAATTGCCCTTTGAAAAAGTCGTCCGTGTAAAACAATTATCAAATAATCTGCACGGCTTTAGACGAGCCGTTGCAAAGGCCAAGTTTTATAACTTTACGACGTCGAGCCATTTTACACAAACCACCGTCGAACGAAAAATTAAACTTTAACTAAGCTCGCCTTGTTTATCCAGCAAAGTTTGTTTGGCTATCTCTGAGTGTGTCGGCCTGGATGCGGCGAAACAATTCCTGCCGCTTGTTATGGCTAAAGCAACCGGATGAAACCGGTTGAAACCGGTTTTCGCGCGCCAGTCTCGGCACAGCCCTTAAAACCAACAAATGACTTCGTGCTTTGGTTTGTTTGTGTCGTGGCCTTATGCTTGCTTGTCTTTGTTTGTTTGCATTTGCGCTCGATGGTGATTAAGCGACAGGCAGCTTTAAGCTGTTTTGTTCAATTTTCACATTAATAGGCTATGTTTAGGGTGACCTTTTTTTCATTTGATCCATATATTTATCGGTTAAAATAAAGAAACTAATAACATACGGTCATGGCGTTGTAACAAATTTGCATTGCGTTGGATGTTTCAGTCAAGTAGTACAGTAAACCTCGGTTATTCGGGACCCATTTGGACCCAAAAAGTGTCCGGATTAGGCAAAGATCGAATTAACCGATGCCGATTAGTTAAAGCCTTAACACATTACAAATCGTTTGTACTTCAAGTTTTGTCCGAATAAGGCCAAGATCCAGGTTAACCGAATCCGCTTTAACCGAGGTTTACTCTAGTTGAAATTATCAGAAAAATGAACGATTTCAGCAACGTATTAATCTAAACACAAGATCTGTTCATAAGTCCCATGGAGACGTGTTAATAAATGGTCTGGTTTTAGAACAAAGCATGTCAGATTTTTTTATGGCCTCTGTATTTCTTTTCATACCAACCAAGTCAAAATCCCACATTAAATGCTCAAAATAAGGTACTTTGGGGTTCGTTTGGTTTTCATTTCATTATTTTCATCTCCGCCATGCTAAGATTACAACAGACATAAAAGGTTAAAAAGGAGGTGAACTTCATTTAGCCTTCCGCACTGAAAGCTAAATTAGTCCTCCGCGGTCCTTGCGTCGCGTCAATTCTTATCTATTATTCATGTGTTTAAAACTTCGGCGTTTCGAAACGTCTTACCTTGAAAAGGTCCTTGCACCGTTCTGACGGAAAACAAACTTTGACATTAACTCTGTCATAATGTCAAGATCTTTGTTGTTGTTTTTCGTTTTCGTAGAATCCCTACATAAAAAACCACAACCTTTGAAAAACTCACATTGATCAAGTCACCGAATTATATGTATTCCTGAGGACCTGAAAACAAACAAAATGCGTTGTGCTCATAGTCAGCACTTGATGGCGATGAAGTGCTAATTTTACTCGTATTTGTTTTAGTCCTTGTCTTGACTTTGTTTGCGTTGTGTTTACCCTTAGACGAAGGAACCCTTAAGCGTGCAACTTTTGAACAAGATTAGATGTTCTGTATTGTCGTCTTAATAGCACGTATTACCACTTGAAAAGGATTGAATTAATTATTGGTCTAGTATTTAACTGTTTGGATCTATTGCTTGCTGCAATTACTCAAGTCTTGGTACACTAATCATTGCTTTTCAAAATTCTTTTATTTATCTTGTTTTAAATACGTGAATAGCAAAGGAACTCCTTTTTTTGACCTATCATTCATTACGGTTGACGAGCATAAGTCACGCAATGGCACAAGCGGGGCGCTTAGTTGTATGTCATTTTGCTGTCAGAAGCGGCGTTGAACCGCCTGTGGATCCGTACTCCAAGCGCTTGAAAGATTCGCATCTGGGAAACTGGAGGTCTTGCGTGCGACCGAATAAGATCAAAACTCTGATCTGTCATTTCAACTTTAAGACCACAGGCTCTTTCTTGTTGCCCTTTGATCTAAATTTATATGTTTGACCCTGTTCAAAGCTACTGGATACACGTAAATGTGGGTTTTCCCAAGTACTGTCGACCCATTTTTGACAGATATGAATATAATACTGAAATCATGATGGGGATATAACGCTTATCAAAGGTATTTTGCAGAATAATTTCACTTATTTAAGAGCAGGATGATTTAAAAAGTCCAATGTAGAGGTAAGACATGATAAAGAACAAGGCTTTGACGTCACTTTCCCTTGCACATCGGGAAACGACAGCATTAAGATCGAACCGGTTTCCGTCTCGATGTGCAAGATGTAGGTATACAGACATCTTAACCTACTGAAGATGGTTCAACCTTTTTCTGTTTGCAAGGATTTAAGAATTTCTTTTCTTCAATTGAGAAACAATTCTATTTTTCTACTACATAAAAATATTTTAAACCCCAAATAATTACTCGTTACCAACAGTTGTGTAAATTTTAATTAATAAGATTAAACAAACGACGTCGTGCTGTAACTTAATGTCTGTTTTGTTTGTATTGGGAGTTACGTTAGATTTACATTTTACCGCAAACAATCTATTGTCTCAGTTTTTCAAAAAAGATTTATTTGTTTATCATTTTATCGAAAATAATCTAAATATGTGTCGAAAAACGATTTGCATTCCTTGTATTTCGTCTACCAAAGACAAAAGATAACTCTGTGGTATGCATGCACCAAAGAGTTGTAAGCCGGGCCGGACATTTCGGGTCGGTTTCGAGTTTGAGTTTGCATAAAACGGGATTCGGGCTCATTTGTGCAGCAAATTCAGCAACATTCGGGTTGTGATTGAAAAAAGTAAGAGTTAGGTTGTACTTTCAAATTCAGGCCCCAACTTCTGGCACACTATTAGCGTTCTGTAAAAAAACTAGCCGTGTTTTTCAATCATTGTTTATTTCACGTATTATCCTTATAACCCGGAAAAGAACTGTAGGAACAACTCCTTATTGATTTTTATACTTCCTCCTGCAATCAAGAACCGTTTGCAACCACCACAAACAACAGAAGAGGCATCAACTACGTGTCCATGAGTTGACGTTGACTTCTACTTCCGACTATTTATTACTTATTACGCTGAATTGTCAACAAGCCGATCGCACACGCAATGCACGTTTTGTTGTTGGTGTCCTCTTCCTGTTTACTTCACCCCTATGCCCCTCTCTGCTCCTCCCGCTCTTTCTCTTCGTTTCTCTCACTCTCACCTCAATCTGTTTACAGATTTGCATTGAATCACTGGGGCGCTGCAATGCGTTTTGAATGTGTGTTTTTTTAAATTAATGTTGCTGTTCGACTTGGATGCAAATTCTGATCAAAAATTTCAGCCGTATGTAAAGATGATGTAAATACACAAAATATTTATTTATTTTCACATTTTCATAAATTTGAATGAAAATAAGTTACAAAGCATTTGTTCCAGTAAATTGAATCATTTTTTTCTTCTTTTCTTCTTTGTGGGTAGCAAGTTTCGTAAAGCATAGTTTTAGATCTGAAATTTTGCGCTTAAAAATAATTTAGTTTCGGGGGATCATTTTAACAATTGATAAACAATAAATGTGACTTTTAATTTAATGAAAAACGTTTTCATGTGTCCTTGCGCGAGCGGAGGAACCAATACAATGTACAAGCAGAGTTGGGATTCAATCGGTTCCCACCGGTTCTATAAAACCGTCTCACGAATTTCTTTGAGATCAGCAAACCGGTTAGCATTACTGGTTACTGTCAATGGACTTTTTGTAACAGAACCGGCTGAAAAATATGACTTTTGTGATAGAACTGCAGACAAAAAATTTGAATCGCATCTCTGTGTACAAGCAATATTTTTTAACTGCATCACCTGGAAAAAATATTCAAAGTTTTTTTTTCTTACACAGGTTTCGTACAGTCACTTTCTTGTTAGCGTGAGAGTGATGACGTGTCCCAAACAAATATCATGAGCTTCCGAGTTCTGAATCAAACACCGTAACTATCACGATTTCCGATGGACAAGTGCCAAAGTTGATTCGAGCAAATTCCTTGCGCTTATCGGATTTTAGTTGATTCTGGTCTCTTGTTATCTTTTCACGACAGGAAGTAGAACTGTCAATCATATGACGTCAAAACAGGTTGTCACAATCACTGCTGTTACGTTACACACGCGATGCCCCACCCTTCATCATCACTTCTGACGTCATTGCCGCTGACGTATCTGATTTGTCGTTACAAATATCCTGATACTATAGTTTTGTTTCTACAACATGGCGCGCGATATTGTTTTCTGTGAATGTTCTTTTACCGGTTCTGTCAAACACTTGTTTTTTGTTAGAATTGCAGTCCCCCAAGGGATTTTGGTTGAAGGAATAAGTTTTTAGAATGAATGTGTAAGCTAAAATTTCCTGGCCACAAGCACAAGGCAACATTATTACGATAACACATTACCATTTGAAGGTTTTCATTTATTTTGCGGCGTTTGCAATAGCGGTTATCTATTTTTACATTGGTATGCGTTTCTCAAGCATTTTGAGGAATTGGTGATGCTGTTTAGGCGAAATATTTATTCGTCACTTAAAACTCACTGATTCTGTTTGAACCAAGGGTTTTATCGTCCATTGAATGTACTGTTTTATGCTATTTCTTGTTTTATGCTATAAATTTGGGAAGGCTTGTGTGTAGATACCGAGTATGTGGATTTTAGGCCTTTGTGTTACCACCAATGAGCTCCAATTGTGAATATTTTTTGAAAGCAATTGTTCCCAAAATGTAAGTCGCATTGTCCAAGTACAGTCTTTCTGTCAACTGACTGGTCCAGTTTTCTCGGGGCGTTGTTCAAAATAAATAATACATACAAACCAGTTGCAACACATTTATCACCTTTGCAACAGGGATTTCAACATCTTTTTCCGATCCAGAGAGCAGGAACCCGTCCAGTTAAACCTGCTTTGAATTGTCAGAGAAATAAAAAAATAGCAAGCCTGAACTACAGTTGACTTCGGCTAAGAAGCGAGACGCCGCATTTTGTTACAGGATGCTTGATAATAAGTGGAACATCTCCAACACGATATGATGTACAGCTTGCATGCTTGGTCACTGGGCCTTGTATTGATTCGAGCTGTATTTGGCCTAGCACCTGCCAAAGCTCATATTGAAGTGAGCTGGTCTTCCGACTTTGGCGTTTGATTGAGTTTGGAAACACTTGATCGTTTTCCTTTGCTTGACAACTCATCAAGTACCATCTAGGTCATAACCCACCTTCCTAAATTAGGGTTTCGGCTATGGTGTTGATTTAGAAGCCAGTTGGCACGAACTTGTAGTGTGCAAATGTGTACACAGATGACAAAGAGATCCAAGTCTTGCTAAGTTGTCCTGGCGAAACATCGACCAATCCTCCGGCCGAAACTAAAATCCGCTATTTTTCTGGATTTTTGCCAAGGACATGTTGTGAAACGTGATTTTTGTAGTTTTGCAAACAACGCAGAAATGTGGGAAAACACTAGAACTTGAAATATACGTTTTCCCCAGTACATATACCCCCCAAAATATCCTCTTTTTGTATGATGTTTGTACCCAAAACTTGCACTTTTTCACATTTAAAATGCCTGGCACAAGTTAAGTCTTCAAACGCTATATCATCTTGCATAAGTAGTATATGCAAGCACACGCGTAACAAATCTTGTTCATGTTTTTGTTTAACAAGCATTAGCCTAGAACCACTCATTATGCCAAACAAACGGTTCTGCTAATGAGAGGCGCTACTAAGAGTTGAAAAGGTCGCCATTCTTTTTTCGGTTGTCACCAACATGCAGAAGCACAAGTCATTACAATTCCGACTAACATTGAAATTTTCCAATGCTGCGTATTGTTTCACCTCAGACTAACCCAGTGCGTCTTGTTTTCCGGCTGTTTTATCGAACAGTGTTTGTATTCGTTTCATGCGGACTTGGATGCCTTCTACATCTTATGAATTTCGCTTCCTATAGCGCTTGATGAGCTGCATTTTGCTCTATGTGGTTGCAAGCTTGTTGTTTGTAATCTGTGTTTACAGTGCATCAGGAAATTGAAATTAATTTTTGGTCCAAATTTTTTTTAATGTCTGTGTATCTGGAAATAATGTTAAAGTTTGGGGACAGAAAAAAGTCGTCAAAACGGAGAAAGCACTTTTCCGACCCATTTACTACGCCCAGTTATTGTTATGATATAATTCATTTTGGAAACCTGTTGTATTTAATGCAATAAAACGATTTTGCACAAATTAAGGGACTTTTGATTGAAAATAGATGCGCTTTGTTCCCACCGCCCGTGACGGGAGCAAAATTTTGATAGGCCCTTAATAATTTTTTTGGGGGGCAGTTTTGTTGTAACTTTATACAAGTTGCTCAAAAACACCGAGTTATGGGACCAAAAATGTTATTTTACTTTTTTTGGTGGGGGGGGGGGTCTTTGCCTCTTCATCCCCCCTCCCCTCCACTGCTCGGTTTATTGGCAACGTTCGAGGCCACAATTATTTATAATCGTGGCACCAATCGTCTCAACATGCAAGTCCAGAACGCGTGACATTTATATAGGTCTGTTTAACTTGTGATGTGCCACATCATCAGCACGCATGGTATCTTAATCGCCGAACAAGCGCCAACACAAAAGCATCAATCAGTCGCGAATTCTGAAACCGCGAAGCGATGGCTCTGACTCTTTGACCCTTAACGCCTTCCCAAATGCCAAGCATCTTGTCTTTACCCCAACTGTTGCCAAACGCCTTGCTACCGCACGCAAATCGGTCATTACGGGTGATTATCACGCGTAATTGAAATAAACAAACGTTTTTTGAAACGTCACGACATCACGATGGTTGCTCCTGGCCCGTTTTGGCGTCCAACTTAGCCACACGTTTGTTGAAGGTCGCAGTTATATTCTTTACACGTTTCTTAAGCCCTAGAAACATGTCTTTGGCTGGGAGACCGCTGAAAAGCGCACGTTTTGAAAGCTAACGAGCCTAAAGACCGTCAAACTTGTACGCGAACTTTTGTCCTAAAGTAGACTTGCACGAAACCGATTGAACAAAACCGTGTGGAAATTTGCACTGGGCCCTAAATATTTATTTTAAAGTCAACGTCGTTTCCTGTTAGAACATACACGTACATTTCTAAAAATAATATTCGGACCTGCTTCACACGAGGAAAATCATTGGCATGAAACCAATCGTGTAGTTTGCAATTATTCCCAAACAAGACTTCATTTAACCCCCTATTTTCTGATCAATGTAACTTATGGCAACGTGTTGACACATTTTGGAAAAATATTTTTTTTGTTTGCAGTTATGGACACTTACTAAGAAGGAAACAGAAACAACAAAATGAACCAGAGCGAAGGTAAGAATTTTTAGTACAACACGCAAAACAAAATTCAGAAACTTTTATGTGCTAAAAGTGAATAGAGTTTTTATATGACCATGTTCATGCACATCCAAAAATGAGTGATATAATGTAAATATAGGTAGTTGACACCCCTGTTTGTTTCAACCTTCAGTCGCTTCATTACAATACCGCGTCACCTTTCCGGTGCCTTTATCACAACTAAACTTCCGCATAAACAGCTCAATGCCCCACTAAGTTCTCACGCTACATTATCATTATACGACAATTCCACCCCGGTTAAATCAGGAGAATAAACAATTTTTACTGCCCACGTGTTTGTTTTGCCCTTTGGATCAAAACCCAAACTTCCTAAAGCGCTACGTCACTGCAAAGGAATGTGCGATTCTCCTTAGCGTCTAATTTCCTTTTTACCTTATTTAGATTTTATTTAGTCTGTCGCAACTAGTCGGATTATTGCGTTAGTGATAAATTACCTTGAGATGTTTGGTCTAGGTTTGGTTATACTCTGAGTCATTGTTGGATAATAATTATTGTAAGTTTAATGAAACAGCGAAGAGATATTTTATCAGATCAAGTTGTGCCAAATTTAAATGCGGTTTGTAGCTATTAGATAAGATGTGTAGATTTGGAAATGTTTGTTATGTCGAAAGTCCTATAAAGTTTTACACAGTGCTGTGTTTTTTGGCAATGATGCTCTTTTGATTTAAAAAAAGTTATTAAAGTTTTTCAGTTTTTTTCTTTGTTTAAATTGCGTTAAGTAAGTAGATGTTCTTTTTACGATAAAGCCCTATTGGCACAACGGATAATATTTTAATAAAGAAAATAATGTAATTATTAAATGCAAGAGAAACACATTTTGTTGTACTTTAGTGCGTTTAATTGGGTTTCAAATTTGTGAAAATACCAAAGCTGCTTTATTTCGTGTCTAATGCGAATCCAATTGACTTTTTAGAGGTTTGAAATTGCCACATAATTTTGTCAACAGTTCTCGGGTCTGTGTTGCAAAATGCGTTTGTAATGATGATGTATTAGGTCATTCCAAAACAAATACAAAGTCAATCCCGTAACGAAATATGCATAAAAGCGATTGTGTGCGCTTGCCTTATGACGCAACAGAAAGATCGGGATAACACCTCATTATTCACAAGATTACTTCCTTTGTTAAACGACATAAATGTGGAAAATCCATCGGATTTAACAAGAGGCCTCTGGTGTTATCCAAAACGCTTTATCATTTGAAACACGTTTCTAGAACGACAACAACAATTAATCTTCAAAACGAACACTATAGCCAAGATTTGACTCAGCAAAGCAACACTGATTATGACGTAACAGGCGGATGTTGTACGTTGTAATAGCACGAAAAATAACAGACTCAACTTTCGAAGTCTGTTTCGCGAAACCAGCCCGCGCCGGCCAATCAGGTTCGAGCACCTCCCCACGACGCTTTGTTACGTAACAATGCATACGGTCAACATGCAAAAGTTGTGTAAGCATTGTGACGTGTTAAACGACGCCGGAAGTACCTCGTTCTCGAATAGATTTGATTCGAAACGTTTGGGGCCATAAGACGACACTGTGACATTACTCCATTCTAATGAACTTTTCGCTTCAAGGTAAGACTTTCAATCATCGAAATAGATGACATGCGTTTCTTATGACGGCTTCCATAAATCATGACAGAACACGGTGTGACTACGCAATGTAAGGGAGAATATTAAACTGCAAACGTTGACCTCACAGGTCGGAACACAAACTTGTCCACTCGAATGGCGCACTTTTAAACACATATACTGCTATTTTGGCTGTATTCTCTAAAAACCTGAAAGTAGAAATAAAAACACGAAACAGTGTTTCACAAAAACAAATTCAAACAGTATTTTGACACAATTGCTATTGAAACAGTTGCTTGTAATAAATCGTTTTTACACTGAGGTAATACCGGAAACACGTTTATATTTGTAATTTTTCTACTTCTGAATTTAGGGCATGAATTTGGTGCAACCAATGACAAACTGGCGCACACATCATAATGGCACTGTTATGACACAGACGCTCTGATTGTGCTATTCAGCAATGATCATTTCCTGATATCATGCAAAAAATAACTTAACCATTGTCGTAAATATTCTTGGCCATGTTTTGAATCCTTCCATTTATCTCCAAGGAATAAATCGCGTCCTTATTTGCATTTTAGTTCTATCATTTGGGTTTGAGGTTAAACTTTTGTCCTTCCGTTTGCTCGACGCGTCCTCCTTGCCGAATCTCCTAATTCGCATTTTGCTGACTATGCACCAATATGCGCTCCGATGTATGACGAAACAAACACCCTACTGTTGCGTCATAACCGACTTCCGACGCATAGGGACCGATACTGGGCAAGTGTGTCTTGTTATATGGTATTTTTACGCATGTCTTAGTCATCTCACACTCGAAATTCAAATGTATTTCATGGTCTATATTTACAACTTATAAGTGTTTTAAAGTAAATTCTTTGAAATGACAGATTTAGTGGCTTTTCACACTGAATTTTCTTTGAAATGATTTTTTTTAATAGTTTGGTGAAATTAAAAACATCGAATAAAAATCGAGAGCATTGTTGGCCTTATTTGATATAATCAAACAGGCAAATGTAAAAAAGAAGTGAAAATTAAATCGTTTACCTAAAGTGTTGAGTTTACAGAGCAGTATAATCTGGAGCATGGTCATTTGACAACAACACGCATAGACTTATAACGTGTAGGCGCAAAACGCGTAGAAACCAAGGTGTTCATTGGGCTATATACTGTCGTAATTGAGTAGACCTTTGTTTTGCGAATTTTTACGAAAACGTCAACAAAATCAACCACCATTTGTGAGCAAAATCTCACCATCAACAGTGACTGTTCAGCAATAGACATAACCAGTGTTTTTTTTAAGGTGTTTTTGTTTTTGAATTTCTCCAGCAGTTTCCCAAAATTTGCCATTAGCCTAATAAATAATTCGTTTAAGCAAATATGGCTATTTTTTGGTATTTAAATGAAACACTTGCGGTCTCTTAATACTACTTACCGGTCACCCTAACCAAACCTTAAAAAACCCTGGACATAACAGTCAAACTTTTTTGTCAACCATGCGGTTCAAATCACTGCGGTGTATGTGTGTGTGGGATTATAGAAGCAAAATCTCACTCTCTCTCTTTTGTTGGGAGCCTCCCACGTCTTGTATACGGTTCCTTTAGTTATCAATTTTCTTACTCTCTGTTGTCTGTCTCCAAGCGTTCTTGTCACCAACTTTCCGCCTTCACTACGCACTTGCAGCTTGCAGTTTGCATCCCAGCCTGGCAATGTTTTTGCAAGGACTTTTACGGAAGTCGGTGGGAGGCAGCAAAATCCTTCCTCACAATCCGTAAGAGTTACATAAGACGGTGTAGGCACCCGTGTTTTGGGTTTAAATGCTCCTGGCCCACGCCTCATTGTGTAAGTAAAGAAACAAACAGCTTAAAAGTTTGCGTAAGAGTCGGTATAAACCTCCAGATTAGGAGGAAGACACTGTGTTGTGGATTTGTACTCCTTCTTCCGTTTGTGTTCCGGACTGTTTAGTATTGTAAGGCGCCAGGTGGTGGGAATTGTGTACAAAACACATTTTGACTAAAACCGTTTGTTGGGTAATGTTATGGCTCGACTTGGTTCTGAAGGAATAAACTCATAAAGAAACTGTTATTCTTACTGGAGGATTCCCGAGGAGAAGTATATGAACAGATCCCACCAGGGAAGCAAATGTCAAACATTTCTTCTTGGTCAAACATGCGAACAACATGTTTCTCCTATCGTCCTTATCTGAAATTTAAACCACCAACCCTTTGTCTTATCCCTAACTGTATACTATGCATTCTTATTTTGAAATCAAAACAACATCTTTCCCGCACTAAATGCTTTCCGCGTCTTAGGTTTAGCGGATAAGCCGAACATGTTTTTATTGCGGAACAAAAACAAAATTGTTCAAAGCGCGGTATTTGTTTTGTATCTGAAATATTATTTCAGTTATAAATTCAAATGTGGGCGTTTTACTTTCAGCAATTCGTCTATTTACTCAACAAACATACAGCAACAATCATTGCTCGATTGCGCAGTTCGAAAAAAACTACCAAAACACGTTAGTCAAAAAAAAAAAAACTGATGGGTCGTACCAGCAGTCATCTGTTTATCTGCGCTGGGTTGTTTGTTTACTAAATAAACTACACAGGGAAGTCCACCTGCGTGACATAACAAAGCATGTTTATCCGTGCATTGTTACATCACAGCAGGCGTTTGGAACTTTGCTTGCTTGAGAGTTAGGAGAATTGGCAGTGAGCGGTTATGGTGAAATTCGTGACTTTTGGGAGATTTATAACGAGGTTTATGTTGACGTAAGTTGGTTTAACCTTTACTGTTGCCCATAAATTGTTGAGTAACACTGTTTGTCATGTGAATAGTCACATAAAGCTGATGGTGCGTTACACCTATATGGGTCTGAATGTCAGTGATTTATTCAAATAAATGCAAAAATGTTGATGAAGTGTTATGTAAAATTTGTTTGTCGTTATACGTAACCTAGATATGAATGTATTCATTGGTGATTTAGTTAAAATTTGCAAAATTGTTTTATATGTGGTGTTACTCAGAATTCTAAAAATGTTGGTGTGAACCTTCCGTGGTGTTGCTAGCTTCTATCCAACAGTTTGGGTCCCAATTTCATTCCGTTATAATTTTAACGTTAAGGTTGCCTTGTTTGGATAATGTGGGTGCTATTATACAATTGTTTTTGTTGTTGTTGCAAAGTTTGTCAAAACGTGGAAAATTCAACTCATCGATTTTGTGCGCCGTTTTGAAGACATTCTATGCTGTATTAGTTTCTAAGTGGGACAGAAGAGAACATTGTAACACACGATATACCTCATCATAACTTTGCATACACAAGCGCAGACTGAACGCGGATAATGCATTATATCAATCCGGTATGATATAAATACATCAGTTCTGTTGATACATAAATATTGTTGATGTTAACACCACGCAAAGACGAGAGATTGCCGGATTTGAAATATCCGTACAAATTCGTGTTGTTGTTGTTTAAACTGTGTTACATGTTGATAGTCACAAAATATGTTTGAAATCAATATTAGGTGACTTTATTCAAAAACGTACAAGGTTTGCAATTAATATTCATAGAAATACCCACATTTTCTAGGCTCTTCGGGTTGAGTTTTCCGCTTAACAGTGAGCACAGATAAGACAGCAGGTATAGATCGTTGGCAGACTCATTATGTGAGCATAACGCATTTGGGCATTGCTTCGTCATCCTTGGACAAATTCAATGAAATGTTCTTGTAAGATTTCAGTGTGCCTGAATTGAATGGTAGTGGATCATTTATTAACGTTTTTTAAAAACCGTTTTGCTTTCGTTTATGGGTTTATGGTTACAAACCCTCGAATTTGATGTACATTGAAAAGGGATGAGTAACATAACAACGAGGCAAACTAAAGTAAATTTTGTTTGGTGAACGTGAAAAACAGCGATAAGTGCAAAAATAACAAAACCATATAAATATGTGTTGATAACAACACCTTGCAGACTTATAATGCTTCTTAACTCAGGATAAGACTAAAATTGGCCACAAATCTCCACAAACGGGCAGAAAATAAAGATTCGGTCGTTCGCAAAGTAAAGTGGGTGTTTTCCAAATCAAGCTCGATTGCGTGTTTACGATTTTGCCAGAAATCTCAAACACAAAGCTGCCAAGTGCCTCGACACGTGACCTGCATTGCGTGACAACAGCACCTGGAAACACGCCAACCGGTGTGAGAATGTACGTCACGATTTGTTTACTTCCCAAAACTTGGTGAGCGTTGTTTCGAGCCAAATCTGTACAAATATCAATCACGCTGGATGGATAACTCCTAGAAAGTGAGAGGCCCAAAAGTTGTTTGAAAAAGCATGGTATTGTGCTTTGGATTCCAAACTGTAGCTAACAGCCTTAGTTTATTTTATGAAAACAAGTTAAACGCTTTTTGGTAGTTTTGTCAAAGTCAAGATCGACATTAAACTTTATGTTTGGCAGTGACACATGATCTAAATTATTCACAATATTACAGAGGAGTGTAAATGTGAACGTTTTGGCGTAAAAAGGGGAATTGGATTGTGTTCATTGCATCCTTCAATTAACATTTTCAGAAAAAACCCTCATCGTTACAGATCATTATGGCCATTAGGTGCATGGTTGATACATTATTCATGTAGTTGTTTCGTGTTGGAAGTTTTGAGTCGTCTTGTCAACGAAAACGTCTTTTCACGTGTCCCGTTTAACCTGATGCGCCAACCGTTTATTTCATAATGTTGTATTCGCTCACACAAACTGAGGATGCCATAAACATGTGATGAAATGCATATTCTGTGAAAATACTCTGTACAACGGTTGATTCTGTTTGGCCTAGGGTTTTATACACTGGGTTTTGGATTATATCACAGTATAAGTTCGAGTACATTTCCCGAAATTTGGTTGGTACACCATTAAACATGTACAGAACGTTTTGTTTCGTTATTGACTGTTTTGACCTTGCAGTGTACTTGCAACAAGCAATGCGTTCAGAGTCAGATCCCGGTCATATCTATAGTCCATTTCGTCTGTCTCTGATATACATGTTGATTGTGGTTCTATTTCTGCATGATTATTGTTGACCTGATGACTCGGTCACACCCATCACTTGCGCATCAATAAGGTTGCTCATTGAATGAAAGTGCGCTCACGCCAACAACAACGCATTTCTAAAATTGCTCATTCATACAATGTGTGGGATACCTGATTGAGAAACACAAGACACAGTACTTACCTATTACCGTGTTATTTATCGCAATACATTGCATGTCAAATCGTTACTTACAGTATACACGTGATCAAACTGGCCAATCAAGAGGTGAATCGGGTAGCACGGGTCGGTTTAGCTTTCTCAGTACAAAACTGCGTTGCGTGTGTTTATGGTGGTGTTGTGTCTATTTTTGAAACAAAAACAGTTCCTTTCTGGAAACATGTATGAATATGCGTTTCCTTTTTCCTGGTATAATATCGTTAAGAGTTGATTAATGTTATGTCGTTGGGTGGGGCGGGGACCGTTGATAAACAGAGCATCACTTCTATTTGCGCACTTTCAAACCACCAAAACAGCCACTACTTGTGGTTTAAGCATTACGCAACTCAGGATCTAAAATGTCATGTTTACTGATCGAAAATTCGACTAAACCTATTGGTTATGAAACGCACGATAAATTTAAATTTCAACTGCGCGTTACGAGGGAGAGAAGCCCCTTAAAAAAGGAAAAACGCAAAGCGAGAGAAAGGCAAGAAAAAGGTTTAACACGCCGATAAGCCTTTACTGTAAACAAGCTGTCAGGGTAGTTCCGTGGACTTCAAATGTCCAAAGTTTCGTATGTGATCAAAGAACAATGTTTTAACACAGCAGCAATATAGTGAGAGTTTGTTTTTCGCTTTACACGCGTGTAGATATTAGCAGGTGAGCGCAACCGACTGTCAATAGCCGCGGCTTGTCATTCTTAGTCACCATAACCGTTATTTGTGACGCTACAAAGTTGCCTGTGTGTGCGTTGTTCTGTCACAATTGCGCGCTGTAGTAAACAACGCGTCACAAACCAACCGTGCCCTGTCCTCTGACACCCGGACTCTTGCACTTGTTGTTTTATTGATTTGGTGATGGGCTCAAGAGTTTAGATTGGAAGTAAAATTGACTGAAAAACTTGTCAGTGAAATTTGTTTTGTGAGATATAGAATTTTGGGTAGGTTCAAGTTATTGTACAAATTAAACAGATTTAACCTTAAATTAGGTAAATCTCAATTTTATTCAATTAAATTTTGAACAAGCATTGAACAAGCGTGGAAAACGTTTACTGAGTTCTAAATTTATTGTTATGTTTTCAGAAAAAAGGTATGCTATAAATATATGGTATTCAGTATTTTGTTTTGAATGTTTAAAGTATTAGGATTCGGAAAGGCTGAACAACATTAAATAAATGCCATTAAAGTTGCGATTTAAATGCTGTTAAGAATAGCCAACATTTTAGCGTATATCTCTAGGGTAAAGGACCTTGTCAAAATGTCTGACATGTTAATGTTGCCTTAGCATTTAGTTTTAGTTTTTGTAAAAAACACTGCTCAGAAAAGTTCCACAGCAAATTGCGGAAACAATCCATTTATGGCCAGAGCGTCGTGTTACTGTTAAAATCCTGTGAGCCAGAAAACGCCTGGAGATTGCGCAAATGGCTTCGTTGTTTACATAATCTTCATGTGATTCCTCGTTTTCGATGCCAGCACCAACAGGACCGCAAAAACAGGATGATTTTTCGTCCGATTCTAATACAATTACGCAAGCGGTTTGACGTTTTGTAACCGTCGCCTCTCGTAAAACGGAAATGGGGGAAAGATTGTTTGTCTGCACTGATGTAAGCTTGCTTTTCATTGGACTGTTGTGTTTGCGCGTCGTTAGATGACAACAAAACATCGAACATTTTTGTTTTTGTTGTCGCGCCGGCGCGTTTGTGCTTTTCAATGGCTGTTGTTTCAAGCATAGCGACAACCTATAGCCCGAGCGCCTTTAATCATTTAGGCGCGGCGCTATTGTCAACATTCTTGCTTTCAATAGGTAAATAGGCATTATGTTGTGTTGTCCCCAGCCGATCCATTGAGACGACGGCATAAAAGAATTTCACCGCGTAGCGACACTCGGTAGCTAACGTGAGTGGTTTGTTTTTGTTGAACTGCCTTCGGTGTCAATAACAACTCGTAATCATTAAATGTCGGCGTGTTTGAGCCGTTTGAATTACATGTTGTTTTTGCTTCTGACTACAGCGCTCCGGTTTCAACCGATTAACAGAAAACAAACCTCCTTTGGAAGGGCAGATGTCAAAATAAGAAACAGTACTAGACACAGACTTGGGAAATAGTTTGATTGTGAACAAACCTTTTTTTTTTTCTTATTGTGAACAAACCTACCAAAAAACATGCACTTAGATTACAAAACATGACAACTGGTAACAGCAACGCCGGTAGGTGAAACTTAGCCTGTTTACTGCGTACAGATAAGTTAATGATTTGAAACAGTAGCTTTTACGTGCGTTAATGTGTTTTAAATGCCCACGTTTTTAGATATAAACTCTTGCCTAGGAAATGAAATGCAAATGTTAATGGTTGAGTAAACACCCTTCAACAGATACAGCAGCATGGTTGTATTAGTGAGTACTGCGCGTGAAAAAATGTAGGTACATATAGAAACATGAAAACTGTGGTATAAAGTAACGGAACCGCATTGAAGTGCATGCAACTGCATTTGTGTTCGCAGGCGTGGAAGTTGACGTGGAACTCTTGTTTGCACGCACGTTTCACAGCCCCGCGCTTTCGGCCGAAAAACGCGCTTGGTCCTGATCACGTGACTCGCTGTTTACGCGTTCGCGAATGCGGATGTTGTAATTCGAGATTGGCGTATGGAAATGCTGGCGTGCAAGCGCCGCGCGACCACAAAAATATCACAAGATAGAAAAGGAAAGCTTGCCGTTGTTGGTGGAGCGGCAAAAAATGCTTTGTGACAGGTTTTTGTGCCGTAAGCGTTCAGCGCGAATTTTCACTATAGTTTTTCTGGTTTTTGTGTTAAATAACAGTGTTGGTGAACCGACTAGTAGATCTTGCTGCTATGTTTTATAGTTTTGTCGCGACTTAAGCATGCGCCATTCTGTTGCCATTCTGTAATGCGATCTCCAAACAGTTAAACGTTCGGGCATTTTAATTTCACAGAAAAGTAACATTTACGTTGTTTTCTAAAGCTTATACAAAACCAACGGTTGCTGTTATTATGGCTCTTGTCAACATTAATAGTGGGTTAAAACAGCAGTCATTTTTTTATAGTTGTTATTATTTGTTTGGCAAACGCCTGTTGCTTAGTTGCGTTTATACAGCTATAAACAACGGTAGTCACAACATTGAAGTTTGGTTTATATTTGATTTGTGCGCTACAATAACGACATCACCTAATTAAACATTGACTTTTAGCAAAACATTTATTGTTCGTTTGCTTATGCTCGTAACTGCGCGTTAGAGCTCTCGTGTTCTAGAACAGGGGTCACCAAACTTTTTTGACTGCGGGCCGGATAAGTCTAAAAATAATTCGCGCGGGCCACATAGTTTACATGTCCTAGCGCCGCCTTTCAAAACTTAGCCCGCGAGGCGATTTTTCTAGGTGCGCCAAGATTTGGTCTTGCTACAATCCCATTTAAAATCTGGTGATGCGACTGTTAAATTGTATAGGTCGTCTCTTACAAGCAATGCTTGTATGCTTCGTCACAAGTAAAGGCATTTGTTTGCGCACAATTGACACTAGTAGTCTTGTCTGTGACGTAACAAACTGACTTTGAATCAATCCTGGGCGTTGTAATCCTATTAAACTAGGTAATATTATTACATTTTTCGTAAGAAGTAGATTAATTTTTGAATGATACAAAGTTATCAATACGATTTGGCAAACCAAAAAATGTGGTCGAGGGCCGGATGAAATGACCTCGCGGGCCGGATCCGGCCCGCGGGCCGTAGTTTGGTGACCCCTGTTCTAGAATATTAAAAGCAATGTATTGTTTTTGTGTAAGTGTTGCACAGAAACTTCCAAAGGTTTGAAATTCTGTTTTGAGGTGTAAAAAGCTTGTAACGGGCAATGTTGCATTGCTAAGGCGAGTGTGTTGTGTTTTACAATGCAGTCAGCGTGTCGTATGTTGCATTGCAAACAGGTAGAGTCACTGCAGTGAGTAAAATGTGGTGGTTAAAGCAGTCGCGTTGCAACACAACACAACAACAACCTGTACGCAACAACTGTATCCGTTTATTGACCTCATGATGTTAACTATTTGTAAACAAAATTTGTCTCGTGTTTGAGTAACCGCACAGCGCAGGGAAGTATCCACAGCACTGAGTAAGGGCAGTGATTTGAATACCGCCTGCATAAACAACACATGCGCGCTGACTGCATGTGCATTTGTTGCAACAATATACTTTTGTTTGTTGATTGTTTTTGGAACTTGTTGCTAATGTAAAATCATCCATTTGTGTATTGTTGTTGCATATATTGCAATATCATCTAAATACTACAAACAAATGCTCATACAAGTGCACGACAAATTGAATAAAAGTGAAAACTTGTGACTGGCATTGACTCTGAAATTTGCATTTTGTAAGGACAGGCCTAAACAATAATTGCTATTCCCACGGCCGAGGCGTACTTTGTTTTCATTTAAACAAGGTCAATTGACACGTCACAATCCCACTAAAAAGCTTTGTCCCAACAATGACCATGCAATTGTCAAACAGTAGTTGAATATCTCTTCGTGAACGCGCTAGGGCCGGTGGGCGTTGCGTTTAAATCCTCTCATTGCGTGAGAAAGCCTCAACCGCAAGCCATTTTTTCTCTCATCTCGAGTTTGGCCAGAGGAGATGTTACTAAAGCATGTAAAACCAAACCTGTAATAGCGAATTGATTTCGACCACAATTGTATTCAAAGCAGCCAAATTGTCAGTTGTTTGGAAAAGGACTTAGTTGATTTTGTCTAGCTTCAGGGCAGTATAGAAATGTTTTAAAGGACGATATTAATTACGTTGAATTTTGTAAACGTAGAAAAACAAAAAATGCACATAATTAATTTTTGTTGATCATTTTGATGTGTTTTGGAACCCTACATACGGTTCTGTTTGTAAGTTTAATGGTGAAAATAATGGTCCAAATAGACATAACAAAATCGCATGTCGCTTTTTACGTCTATTTGGACTGTTATTTTTATCACCAACTTTCGATGTGTAGGCTATTTAATGCTTCATTCCTTTGGGATAAAAAAAAACAATTTTAGAGCACCAAAAAGTGTGGAAGATTTAGTATATGTGCATAAACATTTTAATTTGCCAATGCATAGACTTTGCAGGGCCTTTGTTGGCAAAATTGAAGGGCTCCCTAGTATGGTAGTGTTTTCCACATCGCGTGTGTATCTCCAAGTTAAATCTCCCAGCATCGCTAACTCAGCAGGTCGTCAACCAATCGCTCGTTTACTTCATCACTGGGGAAAACGCAAGCTGAAAGTCATACAGCAGATAGGACGAGTCCTTGCGTGTTAGATAGAATCTTGCCGCTGTGTGGGGTGGGCCCAGCGATAACACCCACCTGTAATTATGGCCTTTGCGGTAACATCGCGTGCAAGCTGTAAGCTAAACAGGCCAGACACGGCGCTTATGGTTTACATTTGCGTGTGTAGCAGCTTCGTGCGAGATTTTCTGCGCGAAAAACGCCAGCCTCGCGTGTTTATATAAACTTGAGCGAGTCGTCTGGGCCAGGTAGTAGCTCAGCTGCCGTCGCAGCGCAATGTCAACTGTCTTGTACCAGCAGAGCAAGGTTTTTAAAATTTTCTATTGTTTTTTCTCTATTAAAGGTAATATTAGGTCGCGTATGAGGCGCGAATTGATAGTCTTGTTACCCCGCAGGTCTTGTCGAGCAAAGGACCTGTAACAACAGCAACAATAACAACGTAACTGACATCGGAAAAAAGAACGGCCCTCGGCGGCGAAAGAGCACGCCGAAACATCGCAGAATTCAGCCAGCGGCGTCAAGCGTCGTGCAAGAAGACAGCAAGGCCAAGAGCTTGGACTTTGTACTCAGGCGCGTGTTGAAAGCAAAGGAAGACAGTATGATAGATATGCACGAGTCCTTGCCCATGGGGCACCATCACAGCCCAAAAGGTGGGTCAAACACCCCAATTGGGTCAGTCGAGTCAGCTGGTAGTCTTTACAGCAACGAAAGAAATGAAGACAATCTTTCAGATGGCGGGGCTTCCTCGCACAGCCCAGAACCATTTGTGAAAATCTCGCCCCAAAGTAACCCCGAGATCGAGCCCAGTTATGACCCAGATTTGCCTCTTAAGCGTTCTTTGTCGTCGGAAGCCATGCAACAACAGCAGCAGCGATCTGCCGGCCACGTCATCGCCGCAGCACGACGTCACAGTGACGACATGAAAGCAGCGATGACGTCGATCGCGGGAACGCAAGGAGGGATTTCCCCGGAAATAAAAGTCGCAGCTGGTTTTCCGACCGCCAGCGCAATGTCATCGGCGGTAGCGGCTTATACGAGTCATCCTTATGACGCAATAAACAGCAACTCGATCGCAGCGATGGCAGCGGGCATGGGCCTTCCCACGATGATCCCAGCCACAACTTCAATAACCACTGCAATGCCTGGTCTCGTCCCAGCAGCTGCGGCAAATTTTAAGCTGCAAGGCTCGAAACCTGAAGACAAAACCCCGAATGGGTTTCACAATGCAAGAGGAATCATTGGGTCCAGCGGGGGCCAAAACCGAATGCCCCCAAGCAGCCCCTCCCCTGAAGAGCGGTCCCAATACAAGCGACCCCCTCACACTTACCCAGCCCTCATAGCATCGGCAATTCTCGACAGTCCCGGAAAGTTGATCACCCTTCGTGGCATCTACGACTATATAATGAACAATTTTCCCTACTACAAATACTGCCACGACAAGTCGGCCTGGCAAAACTCGATCCGTCACAACTTGAGTCTCAACCAGTGCTTCGTCAAAGGTAAGAATTTAAGTTATATAATTTAAACTACACTTGTAAATCCAAAATTGAAATGTTTAACTTGCATTGGAATTATGGCCAATAGCGCAGGGATGTGTAATTTTGGTGTTGGGTGTGTTGCTCAAGGGATGAAAAAATGTAATGACTTCTAAATGCATTGCACAGTATTTCCGGCAAAACGGTTTACAGGGCTTTGGCAGAACAAGGGGGCCGCTTCCGAATCGAATAAACAACATGTGTATATATATTTGTGCGTGTGTGGCGTGCGCTGTGAGCTTTGTATTCGAATAGATCGTTTTGTTGTTCAGAACACATCGGGCCAGCTACAATGGTGGTTTCTGGGAAAGCTTAAGCTTGCTCCACGAAAATGTTATCAAACCGTTCCAATTGAGCTGGCCACTGATTTCAATTAAATTGGGCCAGCTTCTTGCGTGTATTGCCCACTGCGGTTTTTGTTGCAGCTTCTGGGAAACATGTTTGTGTTCTGCTTACGTGTTAGGTCCGATTAGGTGTCGTGTCCGTACAGGATGCGTTAAAGTAGAACAAACGTACCTGTATTGTCGTTGTAAAATTAGGCACTAATTATGACTTTACGAAATCCCGTTTTTCGCAAAAAAAAACAAAAACGCTCTTGGTTTGAAGTATTGAATTGCATTTCAAATATATTTTCAGGTAGATTAATTTGCCTTAATTTTCATTACACCATTTTGATACTTAGTATTTCAATATAATCTTTTGGTTTCGATTTTAAAAGTTGTCCCAACACCGTGTCACGTGTGCATGTGAAATCCCATACATCAAAATCCTGTTTGCAAAGAAACCGCGCGACAAACGAAAACTACTGGGGAACGTTTTGTCTCAAATATCAGAAGTTGCGGTTTTCCCTTATATCCGCCCCTCGAAACCGGAGCGTTGATTAAATGCATCTTCTTCCTATATGCTAACCACAATAATTTTTCGATCTCTATGCATGCTTGAAATGCTTTTTCGGAGCTCTGAAATTAAATCATGTTTTTGTTGCAGTTCCGAGGTATGAGAACGCTGCAAAATCGAACTACTGGACAATGACTCGCGAAGGTTTTGGCGAGTTTGGAAACGAAAATAGCTTCAAGCGCAGAAGACGACGAGGTGCGGCTTTGCAGCCAATCTCAGCTTACAAGAACAAGAAATATCAAAACGACGGTGAGTTTAGTTAAACTGTCTTCTTCTTAACATTAGCCACTTTTAAATTGAACTTTTACCGAGGTTTCGTTACGTAACACATCTTCATGAGATATAACGCATATGATCGCTACAAACATGCAAAATGGTGTTAACACAACCCAACAAAAACGATAAGTCATTTTGTTTGTGTCGCCGCGTTTGTTAAAGGATAAAGTTTATCAGCAAGCGGCGAAACAACTCCCGAACCTCCCATAGTCAGCCGCGCAATTGTTCGTAACGAATCGACGTGTCAATAGATTCGTCGGGAATCGCTGAAACCCGACACCTCGGCTCTTCCGATCAAGAGATGTTTGTGTAGTTACTGCGCCCTGTTTTGTCTGCTCACGTATTAATCACGTTCCCCGAGTCGCGCAGCAGCCCGAAGGGGAACCCACTGCCTTTTAGCTACGATCCATCAACACTGCTATTGGAAAGCGCCGTAGTAAAGATTACGATATAGACATGCAAAGCACCGAGGGTAATAAACGGTTACAGGAAAGTTGTATTCCTGTACGGGACATGTAGGGCTTTCCTGTTGCCGGATTTTGTGGTATAGCGCCCGAAATTGAAAACCCTGAGATGCAAATATCGCTAATAACTTGTAATTAACGGGGACAATTTACCTGGTAACGAAATCGTAATCGAAACCTCATTTTTTGTTTTTAGGCTCCAGTGGAGGGCGCAAGAACAAGAATAACCATCAGGATGATGCCGCTCGCCACAACACCCCCGCCAGCAAACAGGATATCCCCGTTGTAGCGACCTCTGCTGGCGTTTATTCTATGCCGTTTCCACCTCAGCTGATGGCAATGACCGCCGGCGCGTGGCCCCAAGCCGACGGCAGCTATCACGTCACCGATGACGTCACACGCCAGCTGGGGAGGAAGCGATCGCAGAGCCCGCCCGATAAAGATGCCTCGAAGCAGCCTCGAATGATGGTTCTTAAGCAAGGGGAAGGACCAAACTTAGGTAGGTGTTTGTTCTGTGTAACAATTATCAAGTTAAGTCATATTTTGTGCAATGTTTGAGTCACGCTGATACTAATGCGTTTGCGATGGAATAACAACTCTTTATCTCAGCCGTGCACCGCTATTGCACAAGCGTGCATGTGGGAGCAGAAAGTATATTTGCAGCCACGATGACGAAATCGCCACTAACAACACCTGTGGTGCGTTACATATTAATCACAAATACACACACACATCGCCCTGCAAAACAACAGTAAACAACTCGCAGCCCGCCCGAGCGATCATCACTGACCGAATTATGACGTAACAAAGCGAACTGACCCATACCGACCGGAAACGTTCACCGGACGAGTGTTACGTCACAGCGAGTCATCTCACTGGACATTCGCATGATTGTTTACGTCATAAAATGACACAGTTTGCGTGTGCTTCGTGACTTGTTTCGCTCGGGCTGTGGCACTCGTAGGCAGAGTTTAAAACGTGAACACGACCCGAGCCAAGGGTTTTGCCCACTGCCCGCTGAGTTAACCCGTAAATTGCTCAGGCCTTTCCTGTTGCAAGTGTCGATTTTCGGGGGTGTGCCAAACGCCCTTTTAGACCATGCGTTTGCCTGACGATGCAGTGCATTATTTGTCACTGCACGAAACGCGATCTTCCTATTATGACATTTCCTCTATTCGAATTAAAACTCGATGATAAGCGCTTCGCGGAAAAGATAGAAACTGAAAACAATCGTGCAGTTATCCTTATTAATTAAAACCATCAAATACGTATCTGGAAGTCAACAAAAATTTAAACAGCGTTTAGTTTTTCTTTAAATCGCATAAAGTAAAGCGTCGGGCATTTACCTCATTAGGCATGAAGAGCGATGACGTAAAACGGCCAAACTCTCTTTCATCAGTTGAGGAGATGCAGGGAACTTTGAACTCGTTCAGCAAGGCTCTCATCGACTCTCCGATGCTCGCCAAGTCATCCAGGAAGAGAGATGAGGCTCAGCTCCTTGCAACATCAACCCAGCCATGGATCGCAGCAGCACAGAAGAGCCTTATGGGTAAATTTACCATTCTTATTGGGTTTGCTTACTTGAGAAACTTGTGTGTAATTGTTTGATTTTTATTGAATGCAGCATCATCAGGAATTCTTCTTCCATCTTTGATGCCAGACCGAATGACGTCATCACCAGAACGTAATGGTTTCGATGGGCAACGTAGAGAAGATGGCACTTACGCATCCAACGAGAGCCCGGTGTTGGTCGACGGAGTGGATGTAAGTCGTCCCCACCCCGGAAGCCCGTTCACGTCACTATTCACATATATGACGTCATAATTTTTGCGCCCGCAGATCGGCAGTGACGTCACCATCCGCTACGAGACTTCGGAAATTCCGATTCACCACTACAGGTGTCGTTTCTGCCCCTACACCTACGTCAGTTCCGGCGCGGCCCTGCTGGAGCAGCACGCTAGGGTTTTGCATCAACTTGAGATCACCAACTTGAAAGCCAAAGCCGTCGCAGCAGCGGTTGCCAGCTCCCAAGCTGAACAGACGGCATCCGAGAGTGTCAGTGCAAAAGGTAGTATAAAAGTTTTGCAAAATTTCGTTGTTTGTGTTTGGGATTTTAACCGTGTTTTGTGTGTGTTTTCAGATGCTTCCGACCGTCTATTGTCTCTGCAAAATATGGTATCCGGCCTTAACCCGCGTTCGATTGGAGTTCCCAGTCAAACAAACATGCTTGCAGCGGCCCAAGTATCAGGTGAGCCTCCATACTCATTTGACACTTGAAAAATCCACCTTCACAAACCACAAATTCATTTTTTCGCTTTTACTAACCGTGAGAATTTTAATACTAACAGCTGCGAACGGAACTACCACTTCCGGGTTCCCATACTCCGGTAGCTTCGCTTCCGGCCTTCTCGACGAATCAATGATGAGGTCCCTTGCGCAGCAAGTCAACCAACAACGTGACGTCAACGGTGGCCATGACAACGGAGTCGACGCTTACGCTTACCAACGCCAGCAGATGCTGAACTCTGCTCTACAGCAAGCAGCAGCCGGTGAGCAAAAATCTCTTTTTTGTGGGTTTTTAAGCTTGGGGTTGTGATAAAACTTGAATATTTTTTCAGCTTCATCGGCATCAGTCTCCCAAGAACAACTTCGGCTCTTCTATCAACAACTGGCGATGCACAATCCCTTCCTTAACTCGCAGGCAAACCCGGCGTTCACCAACGGCTTCCCGCGCCAGGTAAATTTCCTAAATTCAAACACCGCCATAGTTTTGACCATGAACTTTTTGGAGTGACCTTGGTGTTGATTTTGGTTCCAGCTCTCAGGCACTGAAACCGATCAAGCTTCTCAGCTGAAGCATCATTTCTGGCAGTACCAGCAGAAGCTTCTGGAACTCTCACATAACAAATCTGGTGAGGAAGAAACGCGATCGAACTCCGGTGACAACCGTCCCAACTCACAACCAGGTATTCAAACTGTTTATGTGTTTTTAGTTGCGGGCAAAACAGGTCTAAATCAAGATGCAACTAATATTTGTTCTGTTTGAGCTGCTCATTTCAGAGTATAGTATTTTAGGGGAGTGACTCCTTTTTTGCTTCACAGCTGCAGAAACTTCCACATCTCCGCAGCACTGCAGGAGTCCTCACGCAGCGGCGGATGCAGAGTCCGAGATGAAAAAGAACATTCACGGATGGGTGAGTTGCCATAACGACGCGGCGATGAACTTTTCACTTTTAAATTCGCTTCGGCCATCAACACGTAAAACAACAACACTCTCTCATTCACACGCGGCTTAGCACTAGCGTTTGTGTTGTATTGTCCGGCTTTGATCCGAATAATCTCAAACACGTCCCTCTGTGAAAGATCTTGAAGCGAGTAAGCTCCAGTGCGACTCAGGATTAACCTTTGACATTCTTTCCTCGCAGAAACAATGCGGCCAGTGCGACTTCCACGCCAAAGGTGTACACGGTCTCGAGCAACACTGCAGGAAGACGCACGCCAAAACAGCGATGACGTCACCAACTGATGACGTCAAGGACGCGGCAGCAGGACCTAACTTGGAAATGCAGTAAGTTGTTTGGAGCTGTTTGGTAACAGAGCGAAATCGCGCGTGGAGAGATACGAAATCCCGGTGGGCTTCCATAAGACAACTGTTCGACTTTGATCCGGCACGTTAGAGTGCTTCTCTCGGCCATTACGGCGCTGCCGCTTGGGATTTTTGATCCTTGTTTTCGTGTTCGCCCGGCGAATAAACATGCCTGGATGGTTTACATCATTTGCTATGTACATCAACTATAGTTTGTTCGCCTAATTAGATTTGCTCACCCCTTAGGCTTGTAGAAGTCCTTGCGGGACGTGTGCTACTGTTTTACATGGCCGTCTGTGCCAGAGAGGTAACAGCTGTACATTGGGGATCACAACATAAGTACATATGTCCCTGAGCTATTGTAGTTGCTTCCTTAGCTCTGTAGTTAACACATTCAATTTGTATCGTTACTTACCGGTTTAATGCCCAAACGCTTATAGTGAACGATTTCACCTTGCAAACGTCAATAATTTATTTGTTGTTACCCAGAATATACCGCACAAAATCAATCAATGATTTTTTGGTAAACTTTGGCGAAATTGGTCAACAACGCGAAGCTATTTTAAAATCAAATCCTAAATGTTATCTTTGGGTGATTAAAGTCCCACTAATAGCGATTAAAATTTCGTTGGCTTGCGTAAAAGAGCCTGTTTCATGCCTTCCGAATTCTTTGGTGACAAGAATCACAACTTGATTGTTGTGAATTGTTACGCATACACCCCAAAACCTGATTCAATGCCAGTGGCGCGTGGCGCTTCGACAAGTAAAACGCCACACACGACGCGCTAAGCCACAGTTGTGACCTGACAAGCAAAACAAAAACAGTTTTGGGAAGTCGAATTTTCACATTTTTTTGCATTTTAAACGCTACAAATTTCGGAAACAACATGCTTGCAACATGTGGCTTTCTCATTAATTAAGAAGAACTCAGTGCGTTTCTGATGCTAAATGCTCTGCTACTAAAAAATTAATTACAAACAGAACGCAATTAACCTTTGCCTCTGCCTTCATGGAAGCACACATAGTGTTAAAAATGTAGAATTGTCCTTCTTTTAAAAGTATTTCTCTTTGAAAGACAACTAATTATGATCAGAAATAAACGTAGGTAAAACATGTTTTGTCAAATTTAAACCAAAATACGTTTTTTTGTGAAACGCACTCCGGCTAAATTTAAACAAGTTTTCTTTGCGTCGCGTCGCCAATCGATTGTTGACGTAACATAGGCGATCGCGTGACAGCGTAATCGGGCGCGATTGTATCGCAGAAACACATGCACCTATGTGACATCACAATGAGCCGGTGCTTCTTAAGAGAGAACCAAGGAGGCGTGTTTATAACCGAAGGAGAACTGCTCTATGCTTGGCGCGCGCACTTTTGCCTTTGCCTCGCTCTCTGGCAGAGTTTGTATGTATTTATGTTTCCCTGGGCTGTTGTTGTCAGGCCTTCGCACGCAAAGTCGAGGTGTTTTGGAAGTTGATGACTACCCAAGTCTTTTTTCGCGAAACCTTGTTTTTTGATTCGATTTGTTTTTTTCCTTTCAAAAAGAATTTGTAGAAAATGATGCATTCGATTAGGTTTATCATAAAAGAAAAATAAACATAATTAAGCGAATAATGCCTAATGAGCCCAAACGAGAATTATAAATCACTTAACGGGTTGTTTTTTATGGAATAAATCTCTAATCTTTGGCACAAACACACAAAACCTAGTTTAAATTGCCCGCAAATACAAACATTATGCGCGGCTTGCTTGTTTTTAATTCCCGGGGCAGAATATTACGCGCCTTTTCCCTTTCCTGTCTGGCACCAATCAGGACTGGAATTCCGCGCTGTTGACTCACTGTCACATCATAAATGTGTTTATCAGCACTCTGTGACGTCATAGAGCGACTTGCTGGGCCTCGGTAAACAAGGTTTGTTGGTTTGGAAATGTGATTCCTTCTCTTTTAACAAATAACCGATGAGTTTTTCCTTGGTTCCTGGAGGTTGCTTGTTTTTTTCTTGGCTCCTAAAGTTGATTGTTTGCTTGGCGGCCGGGAATTAATGACAACAGTCGTATATCAAATCGTCATCTAATTTAAACAAAACAGGATAAAATTAATAAAGGAAAACAGAAAACGCGTATTTTGGTATTTGTAAGTTCATTTTTAGCCCGTCTGTATCAAATTCAAGCTGACAAATAACGATTATTCTGGAAGAATAGCATTTACTTTTTGCAAATGAAATCTTACGTAGTGTATACAAAAGAGTACACGTTAAAAAAGTTGTAATTTTAAATTTCGTGTCCACTTAATATAAATCCATACTTCTCTGGCAAACAAACCATGATATTTGTTTTCGAGAGGCAGCGCTAACCCTCTTACGCCCAATTATGGAATACGAGCTAAGCATTTACTTCGTTGCAATCCAAAAAACGTGCATGATTGTGCTTATCCAAAAACCCCATTCCCCCTTTGGCCGGGCGCTCGCGTGCCGTAGGTTTTGTTTTCGCTTTTCGGCTGCATCACGAAAATAAACAGGCAAACGCTGTTCGCACGCGAGACAGGCTGCATCGGTCGGCCTGAGGCTAAAGCGCGTTTTTCGTGGGGAAGGTGACTGCCGATTTGCACCGCCGCGATTCTATACAGACAAATTCCCCATAATCGGATCAACATGTCCACACCGATCCTCTGATCTTTGAAGCTTTGTATCGCTTTGCTGGAAAAAGCGGAATTCCGATTTCGTACGGAAAAACGGAACGCGCAAAATATTTTTTTAATTTTTTTTTTTTTAAATTATTAACTAAGGCAGAAAATGCTAAAAGAAACACATACTGGTAAGCGTTTAACATTTTTGGCAAGTTTGAGAAGAAGAATTACAAATTAACTTAATAAGGAGGAAAACAAAACCTTTAAATGCGCTAACATTCCAAACCACAACATGTCCGCATTTACACCATAGTCCTTCAGGCAGGTGAGGAATGCTTGATTTTCGGAGATACAACCGACATCGCCGTAGACCGACGCTTGCGGTCATCCGAGATTGCGTGCGACGAGGCGATGAGCGAAAACAAGGCGTTTTTAATGAGCTGAGGCAAATAGGCGGCGCGAAAAGGTTACTTATGTTTTTGTACACACAGCGGCTAAACACTAGGGCGTTGACGTTGTTACAAGACAGTGCCGGGTTTTGTGCTTGGACTTTTTGTGGCTTCTCGATTTGATTAATGTGCCTCGTGGAGCCTTTTACTTATGGTGTCGCGGTTCTTGGAGAAAACAACTGCTTTCAAACCTTTGTCTCAATCTTTTCGTTCTTGTTTATGATCTAGTTCAATCAATAGTTTATAAATCTTGAAAAAGTTGCGAACATATCCTTAAATTTTAGATATTATTGACACCTGGAAAATATAGAAGCGTAACCTGAAGTTCAACTTTAAATAAATAATCGACACTTATTTCAAATTAATTGGTAAAAATAAACCCTTTCGTATCAAATTAGTGGCTAGAAACCAACCAATCTTAAACACGACATTTAAAACAGACAGGCCATTTACAAAATTATACAAAACTCGATTCCTGCATTCAAATTTCCCCGAGAAGTCATTACTGTGCAAAATTCACTTCCTTATTTGATTGTCTTTAACATAAACGACAAGACAAAGCGTGTGTGACGTCACTGTGACGTTTATGCTAATATTTTTGCGGTTTTATGTTCACCGTGTATGATAGCACCTTCCGTTGGTGTTCTTGCGACCACGGCCAAAAATCGCCGAGTCATGCTTCGCGGTGTGCATGACCAAGGTATATGACACTGTTTATTGATCCAAGGTAAAAACGACACAGTAGCGGGAATCGGATCAAATTCGGACCAATTTCGGCGGATTATGACGTAGCAAAACAAATTTGAGGTCAAATAAATAGGGAATATCGTTTTATAAAGTTTCAACCCTTTTGTGAACTTACGGCCATGAACTTATATAATATTTCGAGGTGTAAACCTGTGTATTGCAATATGGTAGGAGCAATTGCGCATACAAATGTTATACAATTTGTTTTTCAGTAGGGGTATTTACCGAAACAGAATTTTCAGTTATATTTTCAATTATGGTCATAAATTAAAATAAAAACTCATAAACATAATGCAACGATTAATTTTATTGTCAATTTTAATATGAACTTTGAAACACACAAAATCATCTTTAAAGTACAACCCCTTATCCATAAGTGCTAAACGCTTGGCGAGGCGTCTGATGGATGGAGGCCAAACAAGAAGCGCACACATAACGTAAATATATCGTGAGAACTCTTTCCATCGCGTGCTAAGGTCTGACAGCCATCGCTCGATGAACAACATACCGCAAGGCTTCAAGTTCCACGTACAAGGCTTTTTTCCTTTGCAAACTCCGTTTAAAACTTCTGTCGCTTACAGAAAATGCGGGATGTTATTGTTTAGTCACAGATTGACCCTTCCCACTCTTTCGCTCTCCATTTCTCTTTCGTTGTTTCTTTGTTTCTCTTTTTCCATTTGGAGCAGATGATTGTGACGCCATAAAGCCGCTCCGCGGTGGTTGAATTTTCCTGTCGCGATTTGAGTATTTATAAATACGCGCGCGTTTTTGACAACGGCATTACACACACAAATTGAAATTTGCGCTGATAAATTCATTTTGAGCTTACAAACACAAAATATTCGTGGTTTAAAAATTGATTAGTCACAAATAAGGCGCAAAAAATGAACCCCGCCCCAATAGAAAAGAAAGTAATCACCAAATGACCTGGTTTTTCTCCTCAAAAATTCGCCGCTTTTATTTTTAGCGCAGCAAAAACAACATTTCTCGCGTTGGCGTCTACAAAAATCGCGTGACACCGCGGCGAGATAAAAATCACCTACTCTTTCCGTGCCACCACAGTTTTTGGTGACGCTGCCAAAGCGAGAGGCTCCGGGAAATTTGCTCCTTTTGGACTTTGTGCTCCCAAGTTCAAATAGAGAACGATTCCTTGCGTGTTGTGTAAGTTTTTGCGGTTGGCATAAACAGTACAAGGTTTCTGTGCTCAAAAAATGCAATTAGCTGTAACATTTTAATAAATAATTTGGCGTTTACCTTATCTACATGGGGATTTCATTTTCACAACGTTTCGTGTTGTTTCGTCACACGAGCCACGACCCAAGAAGACAAAGCCTGTTTTGATTTAAGCAGAAAAAGCGGAAAGGCGAATGGCCATTAAGCGGTCGATAATTACAGGTTCGCGTCGAGATTGGAGCGTTCTGGTGGAGTCGAGCTCACCGCCTGACCTTTGCCTGGCACGAAAAAATGCCGGGTTTGCGTGCAAAGCGCTTCGCGTGAGAAGGCGGGCTCGCGTAACTAAAACCACTTGTTGTTATGTTTACGTTCCAGTGCCTCTGTCCGCCGCCGTCTGCCGAGCTTCGCGTGCAAAGCATCTTTCGCGTGTGTGCCTGGGGCCGGCGCGCGCCTCGTAGCGCATGGATGTTTGCGCGCGCCGCACCTTGAACTTGTCGCGTGTGTGCGACAATGTGTATGTGACGTAACAATCCCGGCGCGGCGCTATTCGCGGAAGGCGTGGGGAGTCACCAAGCCGGCCTGGAATCGGCACCTTGGGGGTGTTTGCGATGCCGGCGCGTTGCTACGAAACGAGGGGGTGAATGTGATTCAGCGATTCGCGAATTATTGTCGGATCGATTGTTAGTCATAATCAACAATAACAAGTAAATCCCGAGGCCTAATTTGTCGCCAACGCAGCTGTTTTCGTGACAACACCGGGTACTTGTTAACGTTACCCGAAATAGAAAAATTCGCGATGATTTTGGTTTGAACACAAGTTCACAAGTTTCCGCCTAGTGTTTATGAAACGGTTATACCTGGGTGAATCACCGCTTCTCGCAACAATAAGCAACAGGCGGTTGTATCCACACGCGATCGAGAACACTCAAGCGAAAAGAAAAAAAACTCCAAGAGAACTAAAAACAACCACCGTGAATCACACATATTTACCTTTCCTCCTTAAAACAAGGCGCCTGATTCACGTGATGAGGACTCAAACAAACAATCCCGGTGTTACTTGCGCTCAACCATCGCGTGCAAGCGCCGACCACCGCGTCAGACATTCCAAAACAGATTTCACCTGTTTGTGACGTATAAATCGCGGTCTGGCCCATCAGGTTTTGAACAGATCTTGGCCCGGACGCCACAACATCGAAGAGCTCGATCATTTTCGGATTACACGCGCATGAGTGGCAATCTCCTTCACGCAACAAAGATGGCTTCCGCGCCGCGCTATTGTCACGCAATTGTCGCGATTCGGAACATGACAATGTCGATTGTGACGTCACAATTTTGTTTTTATTTCTCTTCTTGAAAAATTTTAATGCAATATTTCAAAAAGATTTTTTTGACTTTTAGGCTTAAAAAATTACCCATCAACACCCTACCCGACGCTGATGTCATAAACTGTTTTTTGTTTTGTTACAATCAAGTTTTTTTCTGATTCGTTTTCTGACATTTGCGTAAGCAGCATAGAATTACAGCCTACCAGTCAAACTACTTGTGACATAACACAAACGGTGTTCATACATTGGGGCATTATAGAGTTGAATCCAGTATTAACCTAATCAAGGAATACACGAAATCTGCCCGAGATCCGATTAACAGCACTTCAAATGCGATGCCAAAAATAAAATCGCGTGCCGTTCGACGAGGTCAAACTTATGTCGAGCGGCAACTTGGAAAACCACTAAGACATGCTAGTTTGTCAAATAAACAGCGAACGGCGAATTGTAAACAGGCGAGAGCTCAGGTAATCTACCGGCTTCGCACGCGAGGCGCTTACTATGTCGTCATAAGGCAGTGCTGAATCAGTGGATTGTTTACGTTCGCTTCGCACGCTACGAGCCGGTTGTGTGCGATTACCATCTACTTTACACCGCCAGTTTCGGAAGGCCTCGTCTTATTTGGCGCTCGCAGTGTTTAGTTGTTGCCGAGTCTTGAGACTCGATTCTCTCCACTTCGCAATTTCGCTACTTTTACACGTTACGTTATGTGTGGATGTAAATTATTACTATTTATGTCGAAAAACACCTGATAATCCGTTTTTTAAATGAATAAACATAAATGTAGCTCGAAATTTGGCAAAAGAATAAATACATGTTCCAAAAATTGGAAGTTTTATTTAGAGTTTTAAGTGTTTGTTTTTTTCTTTGCAGAAACCGCAACGAATCAAATTCGTCATCAAGCAAAACTTCGTATCCATTCAAGCATAACGAGGAACAGGTTGGTCACGTTATAAATTTATTTTTTATTCCATAAATTACATTCGATAAAACATAACTTCATTTTTTTAACTTCACGTAAAACACTCGAGCGTAAAAAAACAATATGGTTTACATATAGCTGGATTTTAAATCTTATCCTTACAAAAAAATCTATTAGATTTTGTGACATATTACTAACGCGTGTTTTTTCAACTACAGTGTGGAAGCCCCTCGTCTGCTTACCCCACCCCGCCCCTCTCCAATTCACCCACCTACATCAAACGCCACTTCACCCCGCTGGATCTGAGCGGACCCAAAGACGAAATAGCGACCACTAGCGCCTCGACTCAGACCGTAACCAGTCCGCGTGAGGGAGCTGCAGAGTCGCGCACTTGCAAACACTGCAATGTGATTTTCGGCGACGAAATGATGCACGCTCTGCACATGAGCTGCCACGACAAGAGCGCCCCCTTCCGTTGTACGATCTGCGGACAGGATTGCCACGAGAAGTATTACTTCAACGTTCACTTGCTGCGCGGTCTGCACCAAACCAACGCCAACAATTCGACCACTTGCGGCGCCCCTGAACTACAGAATGACGTCACTGAGACAGTGGAGGGCGGATGCCGCTCGGACGGAGAAGAGATGAGCTCGTAGTCACGACAACCGCCACAACTATGCACCTAAGTTTCCATGACAACCAGTTGCTTTGTATGTTTTCGGACGCTGCTCAACGTTTTTTTTTTATCGCCACATTTTTTTCCGTTTGTTGTGTTCCATAATTAGCGCGCAGCTTTAAGTTTTGCGTTTTTCTGCTCCGCAATCGCAACCATCCAAACGCGCAGCCTTATCGTGTGACGTCACAATATGCCTGTATGACGTATCAATCGTGCTTTGTCCGTCAATTTCGCCAAAGACATTGTTCCGTTGTTACCAATGTTCCGAGCTCGTTTCCCGGTGTTCCGTGTTTTCCGTTTTTACGCGCTCCATAAACTCCTCCTAAGTTTCCCTGCGTCTTTCGAAGTCGGGGCGGCAGCCTATAAGGTCTCCGTTCGGCCACAAACTTTTTTATACTGTGTAGCAAAGAACAACATCATATTGGAGTCGACGACTTTGGCTCTTCCTCTTCCCGGCAGCATCAACTTGTGTTCGTTTTTGTTACGAACGCAGTTTGTATCTGTTGTGTTGTTTTGTCTTGGAATCGTGATCTTGTTGTAAATATTTATTTGAGGCGCATAATTCTGAATAAATCTGACAATGTGGAAATTGGCGGTTAAATTGCAGACAAAAAGTGCTTCTTCCAATTGCAAAGTCTTAATTTTGATTGACCTTGAACTAGTAACAGAAAAGACGAGAAAATCAATATGTACCAAAGAGGTATGAAAAACAGAAAGAGTTTGGAATAATGATCTTTTCTGAATATGCGTGGCGACTGTATTTTAAGCCTCGATAAGACAACTTTAACCCCAAAACACGCAATTACAGCAAAAAATGCTATAACTGAAACAAACATACCGTTTTAACCAGTAGTACAAGCGTTTTTCCCATAAAGTAGGTCTGATAAGCAGGAGAAATGTTTCAGAATCAAAACGAGTAGTTGGCGAGCTTTGCTTTAATTGTATGCAAGCAATTTGCATTTTAGTTTAGAAAGCTACAATGTAGCCTGAAACATGTCTACGACGATCAAAATCATTTATATATTTGTTTAAAGGGGTTTGAAACCAAGACACTCCCGAATACGAATGCCGGTCGTTATTTTATGTATATGGCAGACAGAGTTGAAAGGGGCCCCTGAAACTAAAGACCGAACCCAGTACAAACCCGCGCCACAAGCTCATTGCCTGGCCCGAAGCCGATATTTTGTTGAAACATGGCCTTAATTAGCGCCGAAGGTTATGTTTACTAAAGTAAAATTACGACAGAAATATAAGTTAAAGCGAAATCAGACACGAATTACGCTCGAAAAGCCCAGCTCAACGTACAACTCTTATGGCAAACGTCTTCGATCATTTTTTTCACTCGTTTCCATCACTCTTCCGGATAAGAAATCCGATCATTTGTGCGTATCTGTATGTGTAACAGTCGCCCCAAACCACTCGAATAAGTTTCTGTCTTAACGTGTGATACCACTTTTCTACGCAAACACAAACAACGCAAAAAGACGGACGAGGATAATATATATATCAATTCCCGACAGACCATTTGTAATTTTAAACAATTCCCAAGTTGTCTTATAGCGTCATCTAGCGCCAATTTTCAATCAAGGTGAAACAGAGTACGTTTGCCTTTTCTTTTCCACAGCATTGATAACGTAACATTGAAAACAAGTTTTTGTTAGATTTTTTTATAGATTTTTCAAGGATCCGTGACAAGCAGCGTTACATATGTAGTTTGCATCTGTTTTTGTCAAAACCAAACTCTCTTTGCCACTTTTTGCATTTTTACAAGATATGATTTTATTGCATTATGATGCTATCAAGATAAATATACGGAAATATATCCAGTGACATTATTTATTGAAATGAAAACCTATGACATTATAGTGAACTAAAAAGAATCTTAAATCCAAAACATTTTTACGTTATCACAAAACAAAAACAATAAAACAAAAAGCGTTGTCAAGATGATTATTTGTTTAGTCTTCATTTTTGCATAACTTAAGACATTGCTTGGCATTCTCCCGGGGAGATCGGTATCCCATCCGGTTGAAAGAAATCAGCAAAGCATCCACCACAGTTGTTAAACACGCAAGTTGCATCCGGAAAAGCTGGACAGGTTGTATGATCACACGGATTCGTGAAGCACTGGACCGGGTTCTTGCACTCTGAAAAACCAAACACAAATCTTTTGAAATGTTACAAGCTTTTAGAGTGTTGCAGAAACTTTGGGATAACTTTTACTATTAAAATAATGAAATAACTTAATAGGCAAAAAATGGATTACCGTCATTGGTTACCGAGCAAATAGTTTTCCAAACTTTTGCACAAAACTGGACAATTTTATACTAGCTTGGCCAATTTGTTGCTGCAAACTTGCTTATTTCGATTTTGCTATCTTAGCTACATTTGAAATACTTTTAATCGGCATTGCCCCTATTTTGGGGTAAAAGCTTGATTAAACAGAAATTCATTCGGGTTTGATACACAAAGGTACCATCGCCGCCCAAAATAACTTCCCCAATTCCTATTTCCGGACTTTTAGGGCCAAAGTTAATTTTGTAATACTAGGTCCTTTTTGGGAAAAGGTTAAGAATGACAATCATTTTTATACAGTGTTATATAGCAAACATTACAACTTCCTTATTTTTCTCTCTATCGATTGCTATTAAAACAGCAAACAAACATAAAAAAAACATTTAATTCTCTATCTTACTTTTTGCACAACAAGTTGCCAGCATACAGACCAAAACAATTGCAATAAACGTCTTCATACTTTTCTTTTGTTGGTCCACGTTGGCTTAGGTTGATAAGTGATCTGAACGACAAATTGGAATGACGAGTTTTTGTAAAACGGCCTCTTAAATAGAGATTTATTTGCTTGGGGGCGTAATGGAAATTTTGCCTCGTCATGGTAAATGACCATTTCATGATTGAAAGAGTTGGAAATTTTAGTTGTAATTTTCGGACGTACCTTTGCCAAACCGCACTGCCGTCGGCATTACCAGCCGATTGCGAAATTATGCTGATTGATTAATTATTAGCATTAAGTTAAATTGCTTCATTTACAGCGGAGTGGCGATATTTGACTGAACGTTTTCGAATTATTTAAATCGGTAATTAAACGTTTTGCCGTAATTGTGATTAGAATTGCCAAATTGTGCAAGTTTAGACTTTGTTGGCATCAGCCAAAGTGTTTTTGAAAGTAATACACTCTTTATAAATTTTTAAAGAATGGACAATCTTTATTTCATCAAACAACACACGTAACTAAAATATCACGACAAATAAAAACACTCATTTTTATCATGTAAATTACATGACTAATTAAAGATTCCAACTTAGTGTTTTTCCATGCCGCAATTGTTAAAACTTTTGTTGCGCAATTGTTTGTTAGAGCTACAATTACGTCATACGCTCCACTTGCACGTGTGTGTTACGTCACCGACTTACGTCATCTATTTATAACAAATTGTGCTATAGTATTCACGACGTTGAAAATAGCCTCGCAACGTTGGGAATATCAAAGCACAGAAAAGGTTGGTACAATCGGTTTGGTCGAGGCTAAACGCACTGCAGCTATACCGTTATTATAAGACATGTGTCAAAGAACTGTGAATAGGATTTCCACCTATCATCTCGTTAATTGAAATTTAAAGTTGAAATTATTTGTTGTTTTTCATCTTGTTTGAACGCAGGACGAGCTCGTAAACGAATCCCGATCATTTTTAAGTCTGTAACAGGGTCAGACGGCCAAAGATGTTTGATCGATCCAAAAATTGTTTTTAGCGTCATCTAGCTGTCACTACAGAGTTGTAAGTCGGGACGGGTTTGCGTTCGGGTCGGGTTCGGGTCGGGTTCGGGTCGGGTTCGGGTCGGGTTCGGGTCGGGTTCGGGTCGGGTTCGGGTCGGGTTCGGGTCGGGTTCGGGTCGGGTTCGGGTCGGGTTCGGGTCGGGTTCGGGTCGGGTTCGGGTCGGGTTCGGGTCGGGTTCGGGTCGGGTTCGGGTCGGGTTCGGGTCGGGTTCGGGTCGGGTTCGGGTCGGGTTCGGGTCGGGTTCGGGTCGGGTTCGGGTCGGGTTCGGATCGGTTTCGGGCTAGGGTTTCTTCAAAAAAACGGAGATGATTCGGGCCCGACTTTACACTCTGAGTCAGTACTTTTTAAGCAATTTGGCTAGCAAAGCAGTTGCTAGACCTGACCTAATATTAAACAGTCTTAAAACGCCTTGTTCAAGTCCACCTGTCTTTTATTGTTTATTGTGTTTGTTGTCTTGGTATTTCCTGAGGCAATGCATACGCCTATCAATAAAACTTTCGACCCTAAACGGGCTTCTCAAAAAGGACTCGGGTTCTGGTCGGGTTTCGGGCTCCAATTTCAGGCCCGTTTACAACTCTGATCTGACCTACATTATTCCATGTTTGTTGCAATTTTTTCAATGACATTTTTATTTTATAATGTTTTACTCCCGCGACAAAATTACTGACAGAAGAAACGAGGAAAATGTTATACCATCATCAGTAATACAATGAAAATCTTTAAAAAAAATCATATTATTAGTCCAGAGAAAAACACACATTTTTACGCCATTAAAAAACAAAGAAAAAGAAAACTAAAATCGTTGTTAAGGTGGTGATCTGGTTAGCTTGATTATTTAGTCGCTTAAGATGTGGCTTGGCATTCCTCAGGGCTAATCGGTGTCCCGTCCGGTTGAAAAAAGTCGGCAAAGCATCCTCCGCAGTTGTTAAATACACAAGTTGCCTCCGGAAAAGCTGGGCAAGTTTCGTATTCACACGGATTCACGAAGCACTGGACCGGGTTTTCGCACTCTGAAAAATATGATACAAAGCGTTTAAAATTGCATTAATTACACACTTGGTTAAAAAACTTTGTCCAACAGATTCACGGTCAACCGTTTTAGCATGGTTCTAAGTTTTTACTAAGACAGTGAAAACATTTCAGTTATAAAATCAACTGAAATTGACTTTGATACACAAAGGTAGCATCGCCGCCTATATCAGCTAAGTCAAAAGCATTTTCCGGACTTTTATTTCCCCCAAAATATTTCTAGGTCCTTTTGGACAAATGTTATTACGGATAATCGTTTCTAGACAGTGTTTAAAATGATGGTTTAGCAAACAGTAACTTTTACCGTAGATTGCTATTAAAACAGCAAACAAACATAAAAACATTTTAGTCCCTCTCCTACCTGATGCAAAACAAGTTGCCAACATACAGACGAAAACAGTTGCAATAAAAGTCTTCATAATTTTCTTTTGTTTATTCACGTTTACTTTGGTTGATAAGTGATCTGAACGACAAATTGAAATGATGAATTTTTGTGAAACGCCCTCTTAAATAGAGATTTATTTGCTTGGGGGCGTTGTATGGAAGTTTTGCTTTGTCATTGTGAATTATTGTTTCTGATCAAAAGAGTTGGAAACTTTAGTTGTACTTTCCGTTTTGGTGTGAACGTGCCTTTTGCAAAACCGCACTGCCGTCGGCATTACAGGCCGATTGCGAAATTCTGCTCGTTGATTATTAGCACTAAGTTAAATTGCCTGTGATACTTATCAAGTGTGACGAAATTTAACTGAAAGTTTTTGAATTTTTTTTGGGGGGCGGATGATTTGAAAAATGGACATTATTTGATGCATCAAACAACAAACGTAAAAAAACTAAAATACCAAGTCACATAAAATCACTCGTTTTCAATGGGTAAATTACGTGACCAAACAAAGATTCACACTTAGTGTTTTCCAACACCGCGATTGTTAAAACTAGTTGCTTTCTGTTGCGCAATTGTTTGTTGGAGCTACAATCACGCCATACGCTCCACTTGCACGTGTGTGTTACGTCACCGACTTACGTCATCTATTTATAACTCGACAAAGCGTTCTAAACCTTAATTGTATGCTTTATAAGGTATCGTAACTTTAAGTTGTACTTGAATGTTCAAATATATTTTATGAGCTTTGCATACGACATCCAAAACAAGTTTGTTTTCATAATTTTAGTTATGAAACAAAATCGAACGTTTTTAGGGATTATGCCATTTTGCACTGCATATAAGAAAAATGTTTCAGAGACATTACAAACAAAAATGGTAGCAGTTATATTGACAGCATGAAACAAATCCTACAAATCATTCGTTGACTTGGAATTTTTTTAATGGTGCTAATGGATGGATCTTGCTTCTGACGTTCTGATTGGTCAAAATTAAACACCTCGTTGTTTGCATGTAACTACTTTGATAAAGGAGTTAAAGTGAGTTTATTCGCACGCTAAAAGAAAACGTAACAGAAAAATTGTGCTATAGTATTCACGACGTTGAAAATAGCCTCGCAACGTTGGGAATATCAAAGCACAGAAAAGGTTGGTACAATCGGTTTGGTCGAGGCTAAACGCACTGCAGCTATACCGTTATTATAAGACATGTGTCAAAGAATTGTGAATAGGATTTCCACCTATCATCTCGTTAATTGAAATTTAAAGTTGAAATTATTTGTTGTTTTTCATCTTGTTTGAACCCAGGACGAGCTCGTAAACGAATTCCGATCATTTTTAAGTCCGTAACAGGGTCAGACGGCCAAAGATGTTTGATCGATCCAAAAATTGTTTTTAGCGTCATCTAGCTGTCACTACAGAGTTGTAAGTCGGGACGGGTTCGCGTTCGGGTCGGGTTCGGTTTGGGTTCGGGTCGGGTTCGGGTCGGTTTCGGATCGGTTACGGGCTAGGGTTTCTTCAAAAAAACGGAGATGATTCGGGCCCGACTTTACACTCTGAGTCAGTACTTTTTAAGCAATTTGGCTAGCTAAGCAGTTGCTAGACCTGACCTAATATTAAACAGTCTTAAAACGCCTTGTTCAAGTCCACCTGTCTTTTATTGTTTATTGTGTTTGTTGTCTTGGTATTTCCTGAGGCAATGCATAGGCCTATCAATAAAACTTTCGACCCTAAACGGGCTTCTCAAAAAGGACTCGGGTTCTGGTCGGTTTCGGGCTCCAATTTCAGGCCCGTTTACAACTCTGATCTGACCTACATTATATCATGTTTGTTGCGTTTTTTTCAATGACATTTTTATTTCATAATGTTATACTCCCACGACAAAATTACTGACAGAAGAAAGGAGGAAAAAGTTATACCATCATCAGTAATACAATGAGAATCTAATACAACGAAAATCTTTAAAAAAAATCATATTATTAGTCCAGAGAAAAAAACATTATTAAAAAAAACATTAAAAAACAAAGAAAGAGAAAACTAAAATCGTTGTTAAGGTGGTGATCTGGTTAGCTTGATTATTTAGTCGCTTAAGATGTGGCTTGGCATTCCTCAGGGGTAATCGGTGTCCCGTCCGGTTGAAAAAAGTCGGCAAAGCATCCTCCGCAGTTGTTAAATACACAAGTTGCCTCCGGAAAAGCTGGGCAAGTTTCGTATTCACACGGATTCACGAAGCACTGGACCGGGTTTTCGCACTCTGAAAAATATGATACAAAGCGTTTAAAATTGCATTAATTACACACTTGGTTGAAAAACTTTGTCCAACAGATTCACGGTCAACCGTTTTAGCATGGTTCTGAGTTTTTACTAAGATAGTGAAAACATTTCAGTTATAAAATCAACTGAAATTGACTTTGATACACAAAGGTAGCATCGCCGCCTATATCAGCTAAGTCAAAAGCATTTTCCGGACTTTTATTTCCCCCAAAATATTTCTAGGTCCTTTTGGACAAATGTTAATACGGATAATCGTTTCTAGACAGTGTTTAAAATGATGGTTTAGCAAACAGTAACTTTTACCGTAGATTGCTATTAAAACAGCAAACAAACATAAAACATTTTAGTCCCTCTCCTACCTGATGCAAAACAAGTTGCCAACATACAGACGAAAACAGTTGCAATAAAAGTCTTCATAATTTTCTTTTGTTTATTTACGTTGACTTTTGTTGATATGTGATCTGAACGACAAATTGTAATGATGAATTTTTGTGAAACGCCCTCTTAAATAGAGATTTATTTGCTTGGGGGCGTAGTATGGAAATTTGCTTTATCATCGTGAATTATTGTTTCTGATCGAAAGAGTTGGAAATTTTGTTTGTGCTTTCCGTCTTGGTGTGGACGTGCCTTTTGCAAAACCGCACCTGGTAATGCCGATGGCGAAATTCTGCTTGTTGATTATTAGCACTAAGTTTAATTGCCGGTGTTATTCATCCAAAGTGGATATATATGACTGAATGTTTTTTGCACAATTTAAAGCCGTAATTATACAATTTGCCGTAATTGTGATTATAATTTTAAAATTGTGTATGCCTAGACTTGGTTGGACACTTTTTAGAAAGTGTGTTGAAAATAAGAAATATCTTTGGAAATATAGTTAACAATAAATCATTATTTTGAAAATGATTTCAAAAATAGGTAATATTCAATGGCTCGAACAACACACGTGACTTAAAGAACCAAGTCAAATAAATCAATCGTTTTCATTGGGTAAATTATGTGACTAATACAAGATTCCCGCTTAGTGTTTTCCAACACCGCGATTGTGAAAACTTGTTGCTTTTTGTTGCGCAATTGTTATTTGACGACGAATTACGTCACACGCATCACCTGCACGTGTGTGTTACGTCACCCGCTGACGTCGTATATTTGTGACTTAACTAAGCTTTTTAAGAAATAATAGTATCCACTAATTAAGCTATCCATCGTATAACTTTAACTTACACTTGTATATTGTTCAAATTTTTTGAATTGCAACTGACATGTAAAAAAAGTTTGTTTTCTAAATTACAGACATTAAACAAAATTTAGACACCTGTGTTATAAAGTTACGTATGGCAAATATTTTTACGAATCTTGTCATTTTGGGTAAAATAACGATGGTTTGGAGAAATAACTAATACAAATTTGGCACATATATTGACAACATAAAATAAATCGCCCAAAGCATTCCATGACTGGGCACTTTTTTGTTATATGTGCCAATGGGTCAGGGGCGGGCAACTTCTCCAGTCGGCGGGCCTGATATGGGAAAATGAAGTACTTGGCGGGCCGGATTCCTGAATCGATACATTAATCGCGTATTTATCCAGTGATTTAAAACGGATTTTTGACCACCTAAACCAGGGGTGGGGAACCTTTTTGTTTATAAAAGCTACCTAACGATTTATCGACACTCGTGTAGGCCGCATAGACTATTTCCCAGGCCAAGGGCAGTGATGTTCAAACTTTTTGACTTACAGAATGGTCGTTTTGCTATTTCCTCGTAGTTTGTAGGACTTACGGTCCCAGCTAATTAAAATTCCTCACTACATTTTCATCTTCACTACAACATTCAGGATTTATTTAACCTAGAAATTGCTGAACCTGGAGTTTTTGGTAGTCCTAACTATGGAAATCGCTTTATGTACCACTATGGGACCACATGGGTCTTGTTTGAAAACCGCTGCCCTGGAACTAATCAAAAAATAATCTGCAATCAAGTCAAAAATACGTTTCTGTCTATTTTTTTCAGCGCCTGGTGCAGTCGGTTATATCAACATCTTAAAAATGTATTTTGCCATCGAAGGCCGCACTTAGTGCCCTGAAAGGCCGCAGGTTCCCCACCCCTGCCTGAACTAGGCTATACGTGTGGAAACAAAGAAAACCGTTAAAGTAGGACACACACAAGGTTGGTAGTTATGTCGTAACAAGAATTTTTTTTGCTATTGGGGAGCGTTACTGTGCGTTACAACTGTAATTTGACGTAGTAAGCAAGTAATGGGGGATTGCGGCAGACTGTGGCCGCGGGCCACATTATCATGTAAGACCGGAAACTGTCCGCGGGCCGGATCCGGCCCGCGGGCCGTATGTTGCCCAACCCTGCGGGGTGGATCCTGCTTCTGGCGTTTTGATTGGTCAAAATTAAACGCCTCGGTGTTTGCATGTAAATATTTTGATGAAGGCGATAAATTGAGTTTATTTTGCACGCTATAGAAAACGTATAGCAGCAAAATTTCGTCATAATATTCACGACGTTGGGAATGTTAATACGCAGAAATGGAGGGCAATCGGTTTGAAATCAAAATCTTTGTTATTGTTGGGACATGGAATGTACAATACAAAGTTTGATCAATTGTGTACCAATTACTAGGATCTAAGTCTTTGACAGGGTAGATTTATTGTCTAGCAATGCATTTGGGTCAATAATAAAACTGGGAACATACACTGCAGTGTCAAGTTTAATTCTTGATAATTGTTTGTTTTTGCATTAATATACAAAAAACAGAAAGACGGACGGGGAAAAAAACTATTAAAACGCGACAGGTTGGGCTTAAGGCTGCATGGTGCACTTATACTTTACAAGTCGCGAGTTTCTTACATGTTAATGCACGTATATATTTGGAAATTTTACCGACTTAAAAACAGTTTCTGATTTTTTTACGTGGTTCGTCACCAGGACGCTCCCGAGGACGAATCTCGACCAAGGTTTTTATTTTTATGTCTGCATATGGGTCAAGCGCGCCGGACCATTCAGCCAAATTCCTGCCCAATTCCTGATCATTTTTTTATTTTATTTATTTTCACGGGGTTCGACCCAGGACACTCCCGGGGACGAATCCCGATCAAGGTTTTTTATGTCTGTATGTGGGTCAGGCGCGCCGGACCATTCGGCCAAGTTCCTGCCCAATTCCTGGTAACTTTAGGCTATTTTGCAAATGCAGCACACATGGACACCTCTACAGGTCAAGATAAAAAGAAACCATTTTCCACTTGGAGACGTTATAGAGCAGCGGTTCCCAAACTGGGGTCCGCGGTCCTGTAGGGGTCCGTGAGGCAATTTTGGGGGGACCGCGAAGCGGTTGAAGTAATTCTATAATCTTATTTGGCGTCAGTTTGTGCCACTAAATAAGTTTAAATTAAAGTAGAATTAAGAATCGACTGTCTCCATTGCTAAACAATGCCCTTTATTGAATAACAACTATCAAAAATGCAATTGTTCGCGCACAATCGTAATGTTTTTGTCCTGTTTTTGATGTCACATGCTGTCTTAGGATGATTGTTACGCGCAATTTTGCATAACTAGCTAAAATCCTTCAACTTTCGTTTTTATGAAATACACATTTAGGCTTAAGGACCGCGAGCCCTCGAAATAATGGCAAAGAGACCGTTTTGAAAAAAATATGAAAAAGTTTGGGAACCACTGTTATAGAGCAATTGTAAGAAATTACAAACATCACTCATACAAGCGGTGCAGTAGATAAATACAAATGTCAAGTAGTATGTACAATAATGCAAACAACATAAATGACAATTACAAAGAATAACTGCCATTTGCATCATATGCTGTTTTGTTTTCAGAAGAAAACAAACAGATATACTTCGGGTACACCTTGTAAAAAAAATTAGGCATATATTGAAACAAGGCACGTATGCATGGGTTAAGTGCCAAGCCATCTAGTCCCCAACAAAGATACTAGTGTTTGGAATATGTGTCTAAAACTACTGAAACTATCTTAAGTATTGTGTGAGCAAAATAAGCACACGGAATAGGTTTGAACCCGAAGCCTCTCGTTCATCATTCACAACCTTTCATTGCATCTTGCATCTGGTTAAACCACTTTCTCGAATTACGTTCGTACGACTGCGCCAGCTTTTAAGTCTTACAGACGTGTCAATGCGGTGTGGTTACAAATGATTGCAGATGAAAGTGAGATATCAGAGAAGGTTGACACGTGTACCAAGTTTTATCCCCTATCATATTTCTTCATTACAATTTAATGATGTTAGAACGCTCAGAACCGATTCTCTGTTTTAGACAAGAAAGTTTTGAATAGTCAGATACAAGTAAATGTGCCATACAAGCTTCAAAAGGTGCAATATTATTTAACATTATATAACATTGCTCTTTAACTTTTGTTTCTTCTGTACTCGCGAACCCCAGTAACCGTGTGACCAATGTAACTTTTGGGCGTTTTTGGTCGGTTTAACGTTAGGCAAGACGCAGAAAAACGAATAGGTGGATTAAATTTGTTTTAGGAGAACGACTGTTTTGAGTTTTGGGTACGTTTATCTAACATACACTTTGAATCATTCACACTTTTACTACATTTCCTGGAGCCCCTATTCACCCATGTAATTGTTGTATTGGACCCAGATTGAAGAACACTGATATAAAACGTATCTTAGATAAGTTAACAGCTTTATCACAAGTAATATACTACCATATACTTTTCCAGCGTAAAAAATTAAGTCCTATGTTGGGTACTTGGACTGCCTTCGGGTACATTTATAAGGTTTGCATTCCAAAGGTTGCGTTAATTATTATCATTTGAAATGCATGTAGCCGATTGAATTCAACGTGTTAACGAACAAGGTATGATTGACTTTTGCAGTAAAATACCCTTTCAAATAAGATACGCTGAGGAAATTACAGCAAATGTTAATGTAACTGCACAAATTACAAAAGCGTGAAACGCAAGATGAAAACCAAAGTTTCTTGAGCCAGATATAATTACATGATTAGGCCAGTCAGTTTGGAAAACGACACATTAAGCCAAGTTAATGCGTATGCGTCCCAAGGCCTGTTGGTCATATGGGATAAAAAACATTTGACGGCGGTTGAAAAGTAACGTGATTAAAAACGAAACAGTCGGAGAGCTTAACATGTTATTTGTTGAACCACGTATTTGAATACTCAATGTACAAAGCCTAGCTAAAAACAGAATTAACCGGTACCTAAGAACAGTTATGGCTACTGTATAGGTTGATTCCAACACAAACTACACTTTTACTTAAACCAAATGCAATACAAGTGCACGTGTAATGACAAAAGTACGTCTTAATCAATGTATTCGTTACATAAACAAGCTGAGAGTATTTTTGTGGTCTTGTAAGCTAAATAGAATTGATTTGAAAAAAAATCATTTTTGTTTCCACCATTGCAACACTAACAGCAAATGAAACCGAATCTTGCGGACAAACGAACGTTCTAAATCGATGTACCGGTCGTTTTATGACGCAACAATAGTTAACATCACGTGCATCGAGTGTCGCGTTTTCCGTGACCTCGTCACTGTGACGTCACAATCACCGAAGAATTCTTGACAATCAAAGAGCTCGATAACTTTTACGAGCCGCAAATTAATTGTTTGTCGTAGCATCGCAGGACGTTGTTTGATTGAGCGGAGATTGCGATGAAATTGAGAGCTGACTTAACGAGCAGTTTGACCTGTTACATTAGGAAATGTATCAGCCAAGTTCACTTTATAGACAATTTTCTATACTTTGGTTCAAAACTACAAATGTTAAGAGTGTATTAAAATCAAAATGTAAACACTTAAACATTATACTTGGTTAGATGTCCAATCAAAGAGTCCCAGACATTTAACAGTTTCGTGGTCGTTATTTATCTACGATTTGGATGCTATTTTGCTGTTATTGTTTAAACTCTCGACTCGACTGGTTTTACAACTTTCAATTTTATTGTTTAAGTTGATTTTATACTGCTGTCCGTACATAAGCAATTGCAAACTAGTCAAAGGCAAACTTTTTTGATTCACAAAGTGTTCCGATCGGACACAAACACAGCATTTTGCAAATTAAATAGCGATTATTCGACACGATTCATCAGCAGGCATGTAATTACGCGATCGTGGCAATGCATTGGTGATGTCACAATCATGGCCGATTGTCTCGCGTGCCACAATCTTTGTTTTCTTAGCGTCTCACAATTGCTCCCGTTCGCGAATTGTTCAATCTTTGGCCACGTGCGTTGAAAGCGTTTTCGGCCCGCGGCGTTCAAGAATTCAACCAATTCCCCCCAAGAGTCGGTCCAGGCTTTGCTGCTGGTGGATTTGTTTTCTACCTCGAGGTTTTGTATTCCTTGCCCGGGGATGGTAATACGAGATGCAGTGCGAAAAATAGTGGTTTGAGAACCTAAAGGAAAGCACTGTAGAGGTTTGCAGCAACTGTAAAGCAATCAATGGTTGATATCCGCTGAAAGTTGGAAATATTATGTTTATATTAAAAACAACCAGCTATAAGCTAGTGATAAACAGCAATCGAATTTGTCTGTGAAAGCTTATGTTGATGATATTAAAGATATCTGCAGACAGAAAGCTTCGAACAATAGTCAATACGCTTTTTTTGAGAAGACAGGCAGTTAATGTAGAATCAGTGTAAATGTTATTTTTATTCAGTTTATTCTGCAATCTTGGAGATATGTTTGTATTCCAGTGATCAATAGACGCCGAGAGACAGGTTAAGATAAATTTGGTTTTTTATGATGGGTGGTTTCGTTTCTCCTAATTAAGCTGGGCTATAATACGCCCATCGTGCGGCTCAGTTGTATTAGCATTTAGTCGGAAATGTCGGAAATAATCTATTTTTCCGTTGCTATAGTAAATGGAAATAAAAAAAACATATGGAATTACATCACATGTCGAAAGCATTACTAAGCACATTGTTTTGTTACAACGACTCTGGTCAAAAATTTAGCTTGTGTTTTACTGTTGAAACCTACTGCTCGTTTGTGGCTATTTTTAGGCGAAATTCCCCAAACAATCAAATGCATGAAATATCAATTACGTTTTCATGTGCAAAACTCTGTATTGAGTTGCCAGCTTTAATGCAGAAAAACGGATTTGTTGTACTTAGTCTTAAAGGTTCTTACATCCTTTTTGTGAACACTTTTTGTGAGTTGAATGGAATGAGTCAATGGCATCGTGTATCTAGGTTGAAGATCAGGTGTGCATTTCATCCATTATTGAGACGCATTGTTGAGATGTGAATTATTAATACAGCCATGGTACTACTTTCTATGTCCTCTATGTGCAGGGAGCCGTTTTTCTCAAGAATATTTAAAACTCCCATGTCTATGTTGTAGGTTTGAGAATAGGAAAATGTACTTAACCAACTTTATTAGGTTCGTTGGAGAAGGTAGAAAAAATGACTATTTCTGTCCGATCGTATAAAGGCTAATTTAATATTTTGATGTCAAAATACTTTCGGTCTTTAGAACTATGTTTTTGTTGTCTAATGTCAGAAGTTCTAAATGCATTTTGAAACGTGACTTTAATCTGAATTTTTAACATTTAAAATGCGAGGTGAATGATTTTAAAGTACTTTCAAAGTTATTTTCTTGTCAATTATTGTGAATAGATTTAATGGCAACTTGTTTATATTGATTAGGTTTCATTTCACTAACACTGTGTCTTTTAACATTTATCAAAGACAGCAGAATATTGTAACGACAGTATATAATTGCCAATTTAGTTTACAATCAAATAGTTTTAAATTCTATCATGTTTCAAAAAAGTCACTATTTTTGATTACCTAAAGCACGTTAAACCAGTGTGAAAAATTTGCGGTGTGAAATTGCATAGTTTCTTGTGAACGTGTTTGGTGTTGTACAGACGTTTATAATTGCTTTAATAATCAGCGGTAGACGGCGCCTACGTTGAAGAAACAACGCAGTGCTTTGAAACGAAGGGTGTAATTTACGAGAGAGCCACGCATTTTAATAAGAAAGCACCTCTTTGTTCATTTAAGGCTGTAAATTAACTTTCGTCCTGCATGAATCTTTTGCTCGCTGGTAATTATTACATCTAGAATGCACAACTTATTGCAGGTAGCTATGTTTAAAGTTATGTACTTCGTTGAGATGTTTGGCTAAATAGCAGTGCTATGTTGTACAATGACGTAAAGAGGTATAAACGAAACTGTTTGAAAATTACAAGGCCTATACAGTGGCGTACTATTGTGTCTATTCTGTCGTGGAAGATGAATTACAGTGCAAAAGCTTGAATTCTGCTTTGTTTTTTCAGTTGTTTTAAATAAATGACGTCATGCTTTTCCAGCTGCCCAAACATCGTAACTTAAAGAAAGAAACCACTTGAGTTTAATCTAATCCGCCTGAGACAAAAACACAAAACAAAAGAAATTTAAACGGGAAAATCCTGAACACGTAAAACGAATTAGTATGGGAAATGCAATTGTCGCAAAAGGATAAAAATGTGTTATGATGCAGTGGTTTCAGAATTTTTTCCTTCGGGTTTACAAGTCATCTAACACACACGACGCATTGTTTGTGGAGTCCGTAAGCTGAGTCTAATACGATTAATGCCAGATTTGAATTCAATGCGTCGTTTCGGTTGTTGACAGATTCTCGTATCTGATTGACGACATTGTTTTGGTATCGCTTGTAATATTGACTACATGGGATGATGTTCACATGACGTCTAAACGCAAAAATAAATAAATTAGAAGAAAAATGTTTGGGATAAAAATTTCCGAACAAACATTTATGACCCATTAAGAAACTACTTTTATTTTTGGTTGGCCATGGCCTTATGCATAAATTTTCAAAATATTATTTGACCGTGATTAGTTTGGCAGCTTAGGTACTAAGCTTTTCACTGACAAAAAATCTTGGCGATACAATTAAAAATGGTTATATGTGGTCTGTAAAATTAAAATATTTTCCGAATATTTGATGTTATTCTAAAATATAAAATATATATTGTCTATGGTATTCTTGGCACATGCAAATCGGTTGAGACATTTCTGATATGCATAAGGTAATTTTAAGTCAACGTTTAACGGTTGGAGGCCCAAGCTCTTGTAAGGTACCTGCAGCTAACAAGGCCCATTAAAAAACTATTGCGTATAACTGAAAAACCATTTAACCGTTCCAGGCCAAATTCGGCATGATTGTTGCAGAGGTTGATATTAAACATCCATCAGATTTTGAGGACGTTTGCATGTTTTGTTTTTGTAGGATAACAGTTTAAAAAAAATTAAAACTTGGGCCTTAATACAAACCTATGCTGTTAATAAAGCCCAACATTTTTATGTTTTTAAAACGAGTCTAGAAACCAATCAGACTCATTTATACTTTGCTTCGGTCAAATAAAAGTTTAAACAAGCAACGTTATTAACTCATATTACACATATACTGTTAACTAAGACATATAACTGTTAATCTGAAGGTACTAAAAAAAAGAATAAACGACCCCTTGACATTTGATAACCAAAAATACTAAATGAAAGATTACTTCCACAAACATCTTATTCGGACTTTTTATCTCCCTAAGAAAGCAAAAAAGCAAATGTTGTGCATATCAGTCGTCTTTAGTATAATAGACACTTGAGAAAATAACAAATTATGGCTGGGCCTTATTGCAAGCAATGGCTGACAAACAAAACCGTAATAAAATTTATTTGAAGTAATTCTTTTTTCCAGATCGGATAATGCTCCAATTAAACTAAAATGACCCCATTACTAATATATCTTAATAAGTTTTCATTTCGACAACACAACCTTTTCATTTTTGCTACCAATTTTAAAAAAAAATAATAAAAAGTTGAAAATAAACACTTCTTAATTTGGATTGGTCATGATAACAATTACATATAACTTGCAGGTCCAAAACTTTGTAAATCATTTCAAGTATACATATATTTTAAAATTACATCAAAACTTAAGTATTTTTTCTGGCACATAAAAAAATATTAGCAGTGGGCCTTATTACCTTCCGGGCCTATATACCTTCAGGTACCTTATAAATAATTTCACTTTTTCAATTTGCGTAGGAAGTGGGTGTGTTTCATGAAATATTTAGTTGTACGTTTGGCGAGTTTCATGCTGGTTTGACGTGGAATATTTTCTGTATGAAAACGCCTGACATGGTTAAATTTACTCAGGGTTTTTAGCTTTTTTATTGTTTTTCTTATCCTAAAAGAAATATTGCGTGCCGTAACGGTGGGGTAAACTGTTCAAAGTTATCGTTTTCAAAATAATAATGTTCGCAAAACTACTGTTTGTTTAAAACTAATTTAGTGTCACTTTTTTCACAAAAGTTAAGAAAAAAATTTATTCAAAACTTATATTTATTTTATTTGAACCGTAAAATCACTTTTATAGGACAGGCGCTTTTCTATAAAGTTTCTGTCAGAATTTTCATCGCATAATTAAAAGCACAGTCCATTTTTTTTTATCTCGTTTGAACGTAAAATAGTTTGTCGAGTTGGCATTAAACGTTATGAGTTTGGTCTGGTGTTCCCTATGTTATTGACAAATGGTGTTTGAGACTGGTGTAATATCGTGATTGCAAAACGTGATTAAGCTACTCTGCTTTTAACAATCTCGTCCAAAATGTGATTTCAGTTTGAAACTTAAATGAACCTATAGGGCATTAAAAAGTTCATTGCATCGTAAACAAATGCAACATTAATGATTGAACGTATCGTTGCTCACAAACCACTTGAATAGAAAATATTATTGCTTTTATGTTGTGACAAACACTAAGCCCCAAAATGTTTGTATTCTTTGCACATAACAATAATTAGGCTGTGTTTTCTTTTTTAATAAGCGGTGTATTAAAGTGCTAAGATTTAAAAATGCGCTATTTTTTGCCGTTCTGTTACAAGGTATAATTTGCCAGGCGTTTTTAAATGCGAGATTCTAAAGCGTCAAATAAAAGTTATTTCCCCATATTTTATGTAGCATTTTTAATTTGCAACTAAAAGCAGTTTAATGACACATTGTAGGTCAATGAGCTGTTGCTATATAATATGAGCGCAACATGGTAATCTAAACACATAAGTGCGCACGATGAGATAAAATTAAAAAAAAATCCATTCGAAATTAATCTGTGTGTTCGTCTGAGTTCATTTGGACTCAGTTCGTGTAATGTCAGCAGGCGTGTAGGTATTAAAGCAAAGGTGCGAGATGGATAATAAGCATTTATTTTACAATCTTAGCCGTGTGTATAGGAATTAAAATATGGGTTTAACATCCTATGACGGAAAATACAAAAAGACAAAATGAAAGAATTGTAATTTTGAGTTATAATGATATGGTTGCCAATCATGATATGAAAAGATAAAAAATCATTTTTTTTATTACACGTTTGGGTACATTATTTGTCATTGTTAGTAAATTAAAAAGTAAAAAGGTAGTGGCAATTAGTTTGGATGTGAATAATAAAGAAATTATTTTTGTGTTTCATTTGAACGGAAAGTATTGTGTTCGCCACTGATGCAATCATGGGGTAAATTATATGGAAATAATAGTAACGTTGTAGTTACCGGTAGGTGGTACAACAAACAAAAATCTGTTTTGCGTCGATTAGGGTCTTTATTGATACAATTTCGTTTTTCTAGTTGGTATACTTTAAACAAAATTGATGCAACACAAATCTTACATTTTGTAAATTCTGTTTTTCTAAAGCTTTGATTTTGTTAATTTCGCTTTGTGACCTTGAAATGCAACGCTTTGCCTTCGCCCCCAATTACGTACAGTAACCTATGAGTTGTTTCGGCGTTTATTTGTACAAAGCGCTCGTTGACAAATTTCTCCTGTCAGTTTAATTTCACAGTCGTAAAAAAACTTTTCGCACGTCACCTGGTAGTATTACGTCACACGAAGATCGCATTGTGACGTTTCGCCAGGAGGCACTTTGGATAAAACCGAATGCGGTCGCGAGGTTAAAACCGGCAACAGATACAAATCTATGCGGGAAATATTTTTCCCTATCTGACCGCAAAGATCTATGACTTGCTTTTTGTTGATGTAATTGGTTGTTATTATAAGCGCTGCAAAGGCCCCTTATTTCATCCAATTTGGCCATTTTCGTCCGTTTTTTGGTTCGATTTACTAAATAGTAATTTGTTACATTTTTGTGTGTGGCCGCAATGGCACGCAAAGTGATACGTAGGCGAATAAAAATTTGCGACAATAATTTGTAAGATTCAAGTTAGAAGAGTTTGCCATTTTATCACTGCTTTAACGTCGGACCTGAGTCGTTTTATTTGCAGAAGCCTCAGCTTATGTTAGCTTTGTCTCGCAATGCCGACAATATTTAGGTCTTTAATTATTAGGCTGAATTACGAACTGACCAAAGGCATTGAACCGTCACTGAAAAACCAATAGGATTATTAGTTTTGTTTTAAATGCAGTTTGTCGAATCTCGCTAATGGACATTCTTTTAATTCATATGGAGATTTTTGTTTTGGGTGCGGTTGCAAAAAAATCGGCCGGTGGTAAAATGTCAGTTGCTTAGAAACATATCACATTTGTCAGATCGTGTTAGATCAGCTAGCAGCGATCGCGGAATGTTGTTCTGTTTCCATTGTATACATTCACGTGTGCAAAATGACTGCGTCGGTCAGATCGAGAAACAGTTCGCAGAGATGCAGATAAGGTTTTGTGTTACATGCATGAGTTTAGTAGCTGGATGTGATGATTGAACGAAGATAAATGGTTTTATTTTGGTATGTGGTTTTAGGTGTATTTGACGTAATATATTTTATATTTCTGTAGCATATGTGTGTTTTTGCATGGCAAGACGTTTGGGTAAAATGAAACGTCCTTTTAGGTGTGTACAATTTTTAGTTATACATTGCAAAATTATTTGCCTAGTAAGCTAGCAATTGTATTTCAACTTCGTTAAGCTCACTTTTAAATTATGAGTCTTCATATAAAACATCCTTTTTCACTGCGTGTTTGAAGTTTGAATAATTGAGCGATATTTAAAACATTTGGAGGGTACGAAAGCCTTTTTTGTCTATACAGTTAATCTAACACTAACACTAAACAATACGTACATCTAACAGTTTAACACCAAGCTTTGCATACCAACGACTGACAAAGCCCTCTCAAGACCGAAGACGATTTACGCAGACTGGCCTTGAGTTATTTACTGTTTATAGCTGGGGTTTTGTTATTGTTGAAGTAAACCCAAACAAATTAGGGAACGTTGCGTGTCCTTCTTACAAACCCGGTCCGACCACTTGCGTCTTTGTGACTGTCTCTGCAACGTTAAGAGATCTTGTATTAATAATATGTTGTCCTTGCGGCGTAAACTGCTATTTAGGATCGGTTAAATACCACGCTGAACGGAATGTTGGCTATAATTTGTGCTCGTTTGTAAGGTAATGCAAAGAAATAGCTGCAGGGTCATTTTGTTTGCAATAGTTAAGGCTAAAGGCTAGAGTTAATGTAGTTTTTTTTAAAAGAGGTTATTAAAGGTTTTGGATGAATTTAGCAGTTAAAAAGGTTGTGATTAGGCGAAGTTCCTTAAAAAAAATTGATTATTGTTACCGCACAGATTTGCAGAAAGCTTTATAATAGACGCGTGGTATTTATTCAATGCCTACATTGTTTTTGTTTTAAAACTTCTCTCTCTTTACACTACTCCAAGTGCACCCAAAAGGAATGTATGCTAAAACAGCTTAATGTTTCCGATATTTTTTCAAAGGAAATAACCTTGATCAGTTAATAATGTAAGCAAGATCATTTTCAATGATAAACTGTTCACCACTTCCTTGGGCATTTATCAGCCATTTGGGGTCGAATTGAGAAAAGGTTGACGATTATAAAAGATAATTACCTTGTCGACGTAACTGTTGCGTCAATATTACGTGCAAATAAGAACGCTGTGGAAATGTAATTTTTCAATTTAACGTAATTACATTTTTCAAAATTTAATGTAGAAAAGGTTTTCAATTTTATTCATATTATGCACAGTTGTAGAAGTTACAATTTTTTTTTTTTTTTTATTTCAAAATGGTTTTCAAAATGCATTAAACTTGCCCTTTAATTGGAACGCAGTTGGTTGCGAAAACATGTCGAAAACTTGAAATGTTTCTGAACAATCATAAATCAATGTCAACGAGTCCAATTCAACAGCGCCGAAATGAAATTGCCGTCCGAATATTTTGTCGCAATTTTGCCATCTGTTGCAACAATGCTCGCTGGTAACAAAACCGCAGGATTTTCGATCTATGGAACTGCATGGTATATTTTGCTATTCGAAAAAGTTACTTTTGACAAAAATGGACTTGTTTACGCGTAGAGAATGTACAGTCAACCTAAGGCATTTTCAATGGTTTTGCCATAGCGTCTGATTTGAAGTCTGCTTTAAAATTTTGTGTTCATGAGTTGAATGTTCAGTTTTCTCACTATGATAGAGAATAAATTAAAGTTTTAAAATGAAATGCGAGACTTTTTTGTTGTGCATTTTTTACTGTAGAAACAGAGGTGAATTAACTTCATGTTTTACTGTATTTTAAATTTTATTTATGCTTTACAAACGTGTTTTGTTACAGATTTGTTTTCTCGAGAAGATTTTTTTGATACGATCTCGAGGTCGTGTGTTGTTAATTTTTAACTTTTCGTTTAAATTTGGGAGAGGATTTAATCACCAACTTCCGAATCAAAAGCGAGAGAAGTTAATCCGGACCTAACGAGGATGCATTAAGGACGATATAAATACAAAAAGCCCTTGATTATTTAAAGAACTTTTCTGGGAAGAAAGGTAAATTAACGTTTTTTTATTATTATTACAAAGTATAAAATTGCAAAAAAGAAAATATTTGACATGAACCTAAACACATATATTTGGTGGTGTGGGCATTTATTGCTTTTGAAAGTATAATTGTCTTTGCTCATAGTCTTTGTTGCAGCGCGTCTTCCAAATTTGTGCTTATTTAAAAAAGATTGCAATCTTTAAAACAATTATTTTTTGATTATATAAGTCAAGGCTTATATATATATATTATATTATATCTCAACTCAATTCTTCATTACAATAAAAATAATATTGTGTTGTTGTTTTCTTCAGTTTGTTCTAGAAATTGTATTTTGTTTTGTTTTTAAATTACCTTAAGTCCAAGGCCTCCTAGTTGGTCTGAAACAAACTTTTTGAATAACACTATCGAGTCGTGAGTTTTTAACATAACTCAACAAGAGGTCAAAAACAACTGGAAATATGACCTCTTACCAGGAACGGTCAATTTCTTGTTTGTTTTCGATTGCTTCAACAAGTCACCGCATTCCTCAGTCACGTTTCAAAGGCTTAAATCGGATCTGCCTGGTGCGCTAATGCGATTGGTTGACGCAATCACGTGGATTAGTGATGTCATATGCGTTAAGCATTGCTTCAAAAACAATAGGATTTCGCACTTGTGAATAGTTTAATTGTAGGATTTCGAAATTCAACGAGGTTTGTGACGTTGCTGGAACGTGTGCATCAAATTACCTTATTTGTCAGATGTTAAAAACTTTTGCGTTGTCCTAATTCTTTTCGAATTTATTGCATTCGAAGTAAAGTATCATTTTTTGAATTTTTTTTTTAGAAAATAGAATTGTATTATTGCTCCTGGTTTTTGTTTTGCTTTACCGAACATGAAATTGAAGTGTGGTTTATCGTGAAAGTCAAAACTTTTCAAATCAAAAGTCTCGTTTTGGTTATAAACACGCTCAGATGTCAATCACGTCAGGATAATATTGTTTAGACTAATTACCCTCCAATGAAGCACCAACACATAGCATCTACTTAGTTCATCCTGTTGCGCGGATGTAATTACATGACAACAACGCACTGGAAAGGCCCGCCAAACCACTCAAAACTGTCCAACCCACAAGAGCATGCAAAACCCAGTATTTCGGGCTTCCAAATAAGCACCTTTATGCTCTACATGCCAGCTTAGCCTTCCAGTGACTGACATTCATTGTCCTTGTGCGGTTTTCCGCATGAATTTGTCGTCTGGCCCAGTGACAAGTAGATTCCAGATTTCGGATTAGGCTTTGTTACGTCACAGTGGTATGGTGCGTTTGTTTGTTGTTGGAATTCGTTGATCGCCTTGATTTCTATCTACGTTTATATATTTTAAGTAAAAGCGTAAACGAAACAGAACAACACACGAAAATCACTTTTCAAAACAGCTTTGGGCGTTTAAGTGAAATATGTTGTAGAATACGATTATAATTTAAATTTAAACCTGGTATGTGATTGACCAACAAACTACGTCATCGCCAATTTAAAACCCAAACGTAGAATAAAGGTAAGGATTACTTGTCGTCAAGATTTTCACCCTTGAACAACCAACACCTCAAAGGGCAATTTTGTGAAGCTGATTCTTATTTAATCGTGTCAAGTACAACAAATTTATTCTGGAGACATAGTTTTACATGTACCTGCAAACTTAGACAAATTGTTTCGATATTTGAACTGATGGGTTCATCATACTGAAAAGAGCCAATATGTGAAGCCGTGAGACAAGCGTTATAATTTCAAACTTAAAACAGAATATTTCTCGAATTACTCACAATCGAAACCCGCCAATTTACATCACGTAACAATCAATTGTGAATTTGGAACGGAAGGTGATTGGACGAACAAGCAGAAAGACAATTGTGGGTTGTGCTTCACGTATGGCTTAAATCCTTTTTCGCGTTAAACCGGCAATCTCGACTTAGCTTCGCACAGGCATCTCCACTTCATGTCGTGTAATTATCGCAAGTCTCTGCAATCTACAGGAAAGAAAAAAGGAAACCCACCTGCGCTAGAACGTCGGTTAGCAGAGGACAAGGACTTCAGCCTACTCGCATTAGCTTATCGATCAGGATTTTGGTTGTTTTTGACTTGAAACTTTGTCGTTCGATGCTTGAGATTTTATTGCTTGTGTGCGTTTGGTCCTGCGACCGTTTGACACGTAAAGTGTTAGTTTTATTACTTCTTTTGTGGACAATAGTTTAAGCTTGTTATTGCAGGAAAAGAGAGGTCTGGAGGCGCAGGTGTTTTTCAGTGCCATTATTTTACGATTCAGTTGTATTTAAATGTTTTTATTTACAGTTTTCCGTTTGTTTATGTCTTTACATTTTTTTTTCGTTTATCACAGCTGGTGAAAGTTATTTTGGTTCAGATAAATATTTATTTTATGAACGTGAAAATAAAGCAGCTTTATCTACAGACAAGGTGGTTTGAAACAGATCCGATGAATATTGATTTTTAAAGCTTTTGTGTGGTGTTTTTAATTTTCTTAAAACTAAAATTTTTTTGGTCAAAGGTGTTAAAAATTATCTCCACAAAATGAAAAAAATCAATTCTTAGTTAACCGTATTTGAAACACAACTAAAGGATAAAAAGATAAAGAAATCAAAAATCAAGTTCATGTATTTTATTGATTGTGCGCATATTTCGAAACCTTTCTTTCACCTCCGTCAATTTTCACACATTGTTCTTGACCTAAATAATTTTCTTTCCAATCTAATTGATCAATATTTCACCTTAACTTGACCTCTCCCTTTTCTTATTTCATTGTGACGCAGTGTGGGGGGCGGCCCCTCGCTGTGCGTTGTGACGTCACAATGCATGTGACTGTGGTGTGATAATGCATGTAATGATGCGTTGGTAACCGTTGCCGAATGTACTCGTGGGACCAACATGGGAAGAAAACTGTGTTGTTTTTTTCGTCTTGGGCAACGCCTTATGAGTTCCATTAGGTTGAATGGGACGACGCAGTACGTCATGATATGATATGCCGTACGTAGTTTCTGTTAGATTATGTGGTCAGTTGTATACGTCTTGTAGTCGAGTGAAGTTTGTTTTGGGAATTCAATGTTTGTAGAACTTAAATAAAGTTGTAAAGTTGTATAAATAAATAAAGTTGTATAAATTGGTCGAAGACTATTTCTAATTTATTGCAAAAAGCATGTTTAAATAGATATTGGCAGTGATGGGTTTCATAAATAGAAAAATTAGTATTTTAAAGACAAACGTGAACAACAAAATAACTAGCCTATGTTTCATTGGAACGTGCAAACCACCTCTATTTGATTTCTAACAAGTTCAATTTAGACTTCAAGAATCCGCTTGATTTACGCCCTTCGCTACGCAAATATGTCACGTGACAAAAAGGCAAACAAACTAACAATGCGAATTTGTACTTGACGTTGGCGCAGCGTGACTTTGTGAAGATGTGATTTGTGAGGTTTGTGTCGTAAAGCAATCAGCAGCGGTTGTTGTTTTAGAATTGCAAACACGCAGCGCTTTAGAGTTTCGCTATTGAGTGGTTAGTTTCATGACCGCTATTGGGGTTTACATTGCAACGGCCAATTGCTCGCTTGGAGGCAACGTGAACGACGTACTAACATAATGCATTGGTATAAGGCTTCGATCTGTGTTGTTGTTTGGTTGTTGAGCTACAGGGTTGCTGTACCAATTTGCAAAAACTCCAATTTTGTGTTGTATTTAAATAGCTTTTGAAGTTTTGATGAAGTTTGCGACATAATTTTCGAAGCGTTTTATCTTATTTGTCAAGTTAGACAGTTATTTCAAGGACTTTTTTGGTCAATTGTTTGGCCATAAAAATAGAGAAATATAGGCAGTGTTTAAGCTTTGTGAATATCATTTAGGCTCTTTGTGTTGTGGTATAAATTGAGATATTACTGAAAGCACTTGTTAAATATTGGCGTTCGTTCTAATATCCGGGATCTTATTAAGATGTTCGCATTATAAATTTTCAAAAAAAACAATTTGCCAGCCCATGTTACAACCAACTATACTTCGAATTCAATTTGTTAATTTATATGATATTGTTCATTTAAATATTACTCTAAATTGAGTTTGTTGTCAGGAATAGTTATCAAATTTACTTTGTATTTTTTCAGATTTTGGAATGCAAGAATTAAAATGAAACTGTGCATTATTTATCTCGTCGTCGCCTTCCTTCTTCAAACCTCTGCCGCACTACGTAAGTTTTTCGGCATAAATCATACGAAGTCTATCACGATATCGCCATGTTGGGAAAACATGCCAAGATCAGCTTAATATAATGCCCTGAGGCGAGATGAAATACAATGCGAAGCTACTTTTAAGGATTTTATCGGACATGATCTTGTTCCGTGGTTAAAATGGAAATGTGTTATTTGAAAACATTGCGGTGCCTCCGTCATTGGAGTTGTGTAAAATTTAGAAGCGGTTTGGGATAACGAATCACGTACTCGGGAAAGTCCTTTGGTTTATCGCGAAATGTGATGTAATGCGGAAAAATTTCAAGGGAAAACGGGGTCGAACTGGGATTTGTGCAAAAATATTTACCGAATGAAATTACTTCACTTCTCTTAGGACGCGATATAAAGCATGTTAAACGCTTTTTATTCTTGATATATAACAAGTTTTTTTTACCCCTTTCAAATGGTGATTTTCTAGTTTTAAAGCGAATTTATCATGTAAATATAAACATGCAAACGTTAAAAAACCCAACCCCTTACATAGGAACTTATGTGTACAGATCAAAAACGTAATATAATAATTGGACCACATAAATAGCTGAGTAGTTTAGTCTTTAGTGGCTTTAAACTCAATGTTTTTTGAGCTGCTAATCCCACCGTTTAAAAGGCACTTTCATTCCCCTCCGGAAATGTGGGGTTCTGAAGTCAAATGGTCTAAATTTTAAACAGCTAAAAAATGTTTGTCATATTTGTCTACGCTTACTCATACGTAAACTCGTAACAATCACAATCCAGCCATTGAATCGATTTGTTTGTTTCAGTTGCACCAGTTGATCTGAAAGGTTTCGAAATTTCAACACACAGTTTCTCCGTGTTGTGGAGAACATTGGATAGTGAAGCAAGTTTCTTCGAAGTTTATATTTCGCCGCTCGATGAGGGAGAAACCGCCGAAGCATCGAAGGTAAGAATTTGAAAACAAACAAATTTAGATTTGTTTAAATGATAACCTTTATTCTTTTACTTGGTTTGTTTATCTGGCCCAGCTGATTATGTACTTTGTCCTAATAAAGTTGTTGAATATATTTTGCTCGTTTTATAACACGTACACCATTTTTCACATGATTAGACTTAGTGTTTTGCCAATTTGGTAAAAATATTGTTTCTATTTGATTTGCATTAGGCAAAAATATGTTTATCAACTTTGTACTTCACCGGAACGTAATTCCACGTACAAAAACAAAATATGTGACGGTTTTTAATCATCAACTGTGTGAAGCAATTGTTCTTGTTTATATACTTAACACGACGGTTGTCAATAAGTTCGCGCTAGTTCGCCTCTTGGGCCTATAGCATCGCACCATTGTTTTATTTATTTAAATCTATACGATTAGTTGCCGTCATCAGTTAATTAATGGGCATTTGTTCGTACCTTTGGGCCTGTGTATACAATGCTAACACTTGAAGTTTAAACCATCGATCATGTAGATACTGCTTTGTGTAAATTTTAAACACTCGATTCTCAGCATGCTTTATGAGCGGTAACATGGCATTAAACAGTCTGGCCACTGAACAAATTTGTGCAATTTTAAACCAAACGTACACTTTTAAATGTCAAAAACTTAAAGTTTTTTTAGTAGTTACTACATATTTTTTGTTACAAACCACCAAAATATTTTTTGAAAGCAAGTGTAAGAAACTTTATTACCAGTGAATTGAATTCTACAGAATATATACGTTTACCAGCTTTAAAAAAACCTAGCAACATTTTTTTGTTATTTTTATGTGTTAATGTGTGTACGTTTTCTGTGTTTAAAAATCATAGGATAAACGCTAAGTTACGTAACACACACCTCATTATGACGCATCTTATATTATACGATTTCTATCTCGACGCTCCCCGACGACAGAAAGTGCAGGCATTGAAGCCTTGCCTTCTGGCAGTAAGACCATGTTTATGTTGTCAACAATACAGGGTGATGTTGTGGCATGGCTTTATGCGCTAATAGATGGCATCTTGACTTCTGTACCGCGAGCTTTGCATTGTGTACGATTCTATCTATACTGTTCCTTATCGGTGTTATGGGATTACTGCAAAATTCGTTTGATAACCGCGATATGAAGGTCCCCCTAAACATCTATGCACTGAAAATACTGTACAGAAGGTGTTTAGGCGACGTAGTGTTTTGGAAGTGTTTGCGTTGAACGATATTAAAACCTCACAAGTCTAAATTTTGCGCACTTCTTACAAGATATTATAATCGTTTGGTACAAAAAAGCACCGTACATTGTGCTATAAGAAACATTTAGATCTTTACTTATACCGACATAATCGAAAAAATATCTAGAATATTCTAATCAGCTGCAAAAGACAAATAAACTTATAGAAGCATTTTCTTTGCTTAAAACCTTTTATAAATACAGAAAAGAAATGACCAAGTTAAGCGTTAATTTAAAAATAATCCAATGTATGAACAATCATCCTTTTTTAAGCATGAATTTCCCTAAACTGGTTACGTTTCTACGTAAAATCACCATTTTACACAGAACGCACCCTTACGAAAGCGCTTGGGCATTTTTTCGATGTGACGTGATTAGAAAACACCTCTTTGGTTCGTTTCTCGAAAGACATGGAATGTAAAGACCTAAATCTGAGCACGCGTACATAAGATCACATCATAATCCTTCGAACCGATTACGAAGCTTGTCCTAGAATCTATAAATCGTCCTAAGTTTCGTGTAGACACCACCAACAGAATAGAATGTCACCAAAATGAGCAATTTATAACTATCTTATACAAATATATCATAACACCTAACAAGGTTTACTTCAAACACGAAAGCCTGTGATTAAGTAAGAATTCCAAAGGATAAACAATTACTATAAATTAGTATTTTTAAAATTCTTGAATCCATTTTTTATCCGAGCGTGAAACTTCATTGTGCTTATATGACGTCATTGCAATTCATGACGTCACTTGTAGCACTTTGGACTATCCAAATTCCATGTTCCGTTATGTTAAGATGTACACATTTATGTTGTGCTTAACAAAATGTTGTTTGATGTGTGTGCAAACTGTTGCACTGTGTAGTGTTTCAACGCTTCTTCTAACAAACCAGACGCTCGTAACATTTTGTAGACACGACTTTTATGATTTAAGTTTTAAATTTATTACCTAACGTCTATTGCCTGTTTCTGTGCTTTGGTTTATTTTACGTGCTTAATTTTGTACACGACCATTACTCTGCAGCTAAATTAAGAAGTAAAAACAAAATGTTGACAAACAACAAGCATATACGATTACGTTTTTCAGCTCAAAAAGAAATATATCTTTCGTCAAGGGCAAAATCAAGCGCGAGTCAAATACCTAAAGATAAGCCAAAAATACTTTACCTAATTAAAGTTATTGCTATGTTTACAGTTTATCAACGAAACGGTGACAACATGGGTGGACCTTGTGCCTGGAAAAGATTACGAGGTCACAGTTTATGCTGTTACCTCTGAAGGGATTATGAGTGGCCCAGCTACCACCGTTGTAACGACCAGTGAGTAAAAAGTTTTAGTTATCATCGTTAGTAAAAACTGCCCTTGAAGACCAATTAGAGTTCGGAAAATGGTTTTCTATAAAGGTGGTAGTTTAGACTAAGGCGAAACGAGATATGTAACTGGTTTAAACATTGTTGTTGATTTTATTGGCACTTTGGCTCAATTAGTTTGCTATTTTAGATGATAATTGCTTGAAAGCAACCACTCAATTCGCAAATGCAAAACCACAAATGTTGGAAAGACTGTCTGTTTAGCGTTGTAAAACAGTCAATACTAACAGTCCATTCACCTACCATGACAAATCTCCTAAAATTATAACTTGGCTTCGAAAATCCCAATATCCCAATGAAACGGGTGCATCACCAAAACATCTTGTTTTACTTTTTTTGCAGAGCCTCTGCCCCCATATGACCTCCGTCTTTCAAGGTTCGTCAATCCGATTCTAACAGAACATCGGGTATCGGGTGATCGTACAATGATGTATCCTGTATACGGGGCAGTGTTATCATGGAAGGGACCAGATGATCCTTTGTCTGAAAACGTTCGTTTTGATAACTTTGATGTGGACGTTTCCCCACCCGATGGCATGGTTCGCCTGCCTATTAAATTACAAGGTAAGGAGAGTGGTTAATTATAACACCATCTAGTGATCTGTATTAGTAATATATGAGTAAGTTGGGAGTGCACCTGTCTCTCTTCCGACGGGGTATATTTGGAACGGAATTCAAGCGGTTGCGGTTATGTCATTGGCTTGTTAAAGCGCTTGGATTGCATGTTTTTCCTCCGTTTGCGGGATGTTCTAACGAACGAGCAGTCATTATGTGTTATTAGGCCTTGAGAGCACATGCAATCTGCCATGGTTAGGTCACTTTCAGCTTAATGTGTCAGCTAAGGTTAATCTAAATCATATGCTTAAAAGGTTGCTCTGAATATCGAACATTGTATCTCCGGAGTCATAAGTCAAAAATACCGCAAAACGATTTACACATTACAATTTAAAAGTTGATGACATATATTCAAAGCTGTTTTGTCCAAATAACGACACTTTTTTAAAGAAGGTGATTTAAATGGGCGACTACAAAAAATATAAACCGGGTAGTAAATATTTGTTTTGTACCTTTGCTTCATATTGGTTGTAAAAACATATTACTTAACAATTAAAATTTACGTAACTTAAATACTAATAACTACAACGTCTTGAGAAACGTTCACCATTGAATTACCAAATTTAAAGACGATTTATTATCATTGGCAACATAAGATTTATAACATTTATTACCATTAATTTGATGTACAAATAACATTTACACTCTACAGGTTCTAAGCCCGTTCCTCAACCGTTGCAAAAACGCCGAATCATCTGGGACCTTACGCCCGGATTTTTTTACACTTTTGGTGCAAGAAGCATGGTCGGAAGCACAGTCAGCGAGACGGCTACGATCGGTGAAAGAATGCGTAAGTATCATGTGTTCGAAATTTAACCCGGTCTTGTCCGCCATTAAGCCGTTACTGATATGACTTTACTTTGCTATTCTTGTGGAGTTACAACAAGCTAGTTCTATACTTGAAATTTAATATCTGGCTAAAAAACACTGTTGCACGTTTTTGTGCGAATACCAAGGGAGATAAGCATGATTTAAGTTGTTTAGGCAACTTGTAGTTTGGTTGAAGTGCCTAATGTTGGTAGGTTTTAACTTTTCAAGCGTTTAAACCGATTTTACTTGAAACTATAACCAGCAGAACAAAACATTAACGGCATTTAAAACTGAACATAAAACATGCAATTTTCACAGCTCCCGAGATTCCGAGTGAAATACAAGTGGAGCAAATTTCACCAACCGATGTAACGTTGTCGTGGGACCAACCTCATCGTGGAATACTGGATGACTTCTTGGTCGAGGTGACCCCTATTGAAGGCAGCACCGTTTTAGAACCCAATCGACCTACAGATAAAAAGCGAACTATTGCCGGTTTGACCCCTGGTAAGTTTGCTTGTCACGTGATCGTTTTTTATTTCTGTGTCTGTTTGTTTTTGGTTCCAGTTAAAACTTTTAAACAATCTCAATCGGGATTGGTCGTAAGTTTTTTTTTAAAATATTTTAATCATGTTCAACCAAATTTGAACAGGTTCGATATACGACTTGGATGTATATAGTGAATCGTTTGGCGTTCTAAGTTTCAAACCCCGGAAAAAGAGGATCATAACCCCGCCGGCGACCCCACTTCGGCCTGTGCTTACCAGAGATGTTAAAACAAACTCCCTTATCGTATCGTGGCAACGTCCACCAGGTCGTCTTGATTATTATGAGGTGCGTATCTGCATTTTGTCTTGTAAAAGAGGGACTTATTAGGCTTTTGAAACACTATACCTAATTTTTGCATGGTTTAAATTTTGTAACACACAAATTAATTAATTTTTTAATTTTTTTTTAATTAAAAGTAACCTGGAAAAACTAAATCTCGCAGTAGTAGGGATGAGAAAGGGGGTTTGCTTTTACAAAGTCACAAATGATTAAGGAAGCCTTACGAGGATTTTTGTTTATAAAACTATAAGCTAATGGGAAATCTGAAATGCAAGAAGGATTGAAACACCGTTTAAAATCTCTAAATGGCATGAGTATTACTTAATGACTTATCCAGGCACTGTAATTGTAGGCTTAGTTTGAGTCGAAATTTAGCTTTCTCCGGTGAAACATCTTGTCCTAAATTCATTTTCCGCGTCGAATATATTCAGACAAACATAATTGACGGTTTTCCTGTTGTCTGCGGTTACAACAACATACACACAAAGTACAATTATATGCGGTACAGATCGCCTTTGGGTAGGCCACGTAGTCAGACTTTGAGGCAATTTTGAGATTTTTGTCTAAGTTTGAAGTAGTTTAGTGTTTCCTGCCGTGTCTTCGTCGTCTTGTGGGTTTGCAAGGACATATTTGTGCCGGCGAAAACCAGTGTTTTAAGGATAAATAAAGATTCCAAGGCACGCCTATGTGCTACGTTGTACTTAATTAAACAATAAGTCAAATCGTGGACCTGAAACCGACTCAAATTTAAAGCACAGGCCTCTAAAATTTCACAAAAATCTAGTGAAAACAAATTTTGGTTCTTATCAAATTTAATGTTTTCTCCGTTTTAGAGTTAAGTTCAGTTGTTCATAAATTTCTGGTCAAATTGCCGATGTAAAACTATACCCGACAATATTTTTGATCAAAACTAAAGACCTTGTTAATGCTTGGTTCATCACAAATAATTACATAATTACATTCACTAACAATGAACATGTTCGAAATTACAAATCTTTGTTTATGGCGTCATAGGTTAAGGTCACAGGGTTTAACCTAACACGACAGGCAATTTCCCCTATGTTTGACTTAACATCGTGTCTGTTTACATTGTTTAGCCACAACCAATCACTAATAGCTCCCCTGGTCGGGATAACATTAAACTTTCTGATCGCAATAATCTCGTTCCTCGCAACCATTTGCAAAGCGAAACTGGTTATGTGTATGAATATTGAAAATATTATGTATAAAAACCTACATTTTAAATAAGAATTACACAACTTTAATCAAATGTTTGTCTGCCAAGTCATTATGACGTCATAGTTAACAACCTGGACAGCAGTTTTTAAGCCTTTTCACATCATTAAAGCAAATTGAATTTGGCATACAATACATATTAGTTGGTTTAACAAAACTGTCCATAGGCCTGGTTTACACCTTCGAGTTGGTGCTGTCCTTTGTTTATTGCTGTTTGAATTGAGCAGTGGGTCCTGCCCACATAAGCATCACCATACATGGCGAAATTCCTGAGAAAATCCAGGTATAAATCTGATTATAACGTCACCAAATGAGCTCTGTTTAAAAACAATGGGCCCTATGACGGTAAATCACAGCCTACGTGCCTTCAGGTTACAAGAGTTGGTTGTCTAATTGCGATTAATTACTGAGTGTTTGAGAGTTCAACCCACGGAGCACAAGGGGTCCTGGCGACAATTTTACCGGTAATTGCGACCTGGGACTTTGTAATAATAAAAGGGGTGGCATAGTGGTTTGTTGTTACGTACAAGTTTCAAGTGATATGACCTTTATAGCTTGCGAGCTCTTAACCTAGTGTAAGATACCGACTTTGCAGCATAATTTTGTGCAAACTTAACATTTTTTATTCAAGTTCAGTCATACACGTGAAACATGTGTAGTTTTTTGGTGCGACAACAACTGGCTTTTTTAAAAAAAAGAGTTAGCGTACATACAATATTCGCTGCGTTAACTAAATGGGTTGCACATATGGCTCTCAATACGTTGCATGTTTGATATTAAACAGGTCTGGTAATATTTTTAAGTACTAAATGCCAATCCCAATTCTAGGTAAAAATCAGCTTTTGTTAGTCGGGTCACTAACAGTTTTTTAGTACCTTTTTTAGTACAAGAACTAATTGGATAAACAAATATATCTGTTTTTTACGTTGTTGTTTTTACAGCTCGTCTATTGGCCAACTGCGCGTGACGTCAGTAGATTGCGTCATCGAATCTGGCAGCCTCAAGTAAGATTGACGGACTTGCAGCCGAACACGAAATACTCCCTTCTAATTTATTCTGTGAGCAACCTAATTCACAGTGTGCCCTTGCGCGCCTTCGTGTGGACAGGTAAAATTTATCGATAGAAATCTTATGCAAGTGTTTAATAGTTGTGGTCTAAAAGATTTTTACGTAAATTTCTACAAACATGTTTTTCATTAACTAAACTTAATCTTCTGCGCCCCTGGTATCTTAAAACATACGGTTTGTAGTTAATAGGAAATGTATCAATAATTTATGTAAGCAAGTTATGTGCCAAGTACATAATTAACCGGTTGCTGTCACGTCCTTTGCATGGTGTCTTGTCTGTTGTGCATGACAAGTAATGTGATTTTTGTTTTAAGGTTTTAACACCACCACAACTGCACTACCGAACACCACAACAGTGTTTAGCACTGTGATAAATAATCTTCCTAATTTGACCACAACAGGTTTGTGTAGATACTGAATATCTTAGATACTGAAAAAAATAGTTTTTTTTAAAGTTTGTTAATTTTCGGAGCAAGATTAGGTATTTTAAGATACAAAATAACGCAAATCATTTTTGGACTAGCCTAATCCAGGTGGTTGCTTTGCTTGATAACATAGATCTGGTACCCTGACCGTTCCACTAATATATTTGTTGTCCTAGTTTTTTGTATTGGATCGGCATTTGCTGCATATTTAACTGTGTATTACTTGCAGTGGGGACTGCTGACAACCCAACAGCAAAGGATGCTGACAAAACAAAAGATAGGGACCGAATTTCAAACCTCACAGAAACAACCCGAACCCCGAAATCTGTGAGTAAAAAAATAACTGCTTTGATAAATTTCCAACATTTGCTAACAAACCTGTTTTATTTTAAGACAACCAAGGAAACAAAAACGATCGTGGATCAAATCAAAACCGGTAGGTGATGCAAAGAGCAACACAGTTTGTTTCATAACACATTTGGTGACATCTCAGCTTTTGTAAAATCTACCATAAATCTCAAATTAACAATTATATCATAATTTAAAGGCTATTTCCTACACAAAAATAGTGAATGAATTATATGTGTTATATGTTATAGTTTGCATGAACGTTACTACGGCGTAACAAGGATTGTGTAAACTTGTAATTGCCGAAACTGGTGTCATGTCATGTTGTAACTGCATGTTGTACACGCTTGCTTCTATAGACCCCATGACCAGCACATCACCTACGACTGTGGCGACTTCAGTTTTTACCACTACAGCACCGAGGATAACAAGCACTCTACCACCACACCACTCAATACCAGATGTTGACTACACTGTCGAACCTTTTCCAACAACTGTGTACTTTAGTGGTCGGGTGACAACGTCTCCACCTACGGTGACAAAAAGCACTATGCCCCAATCTACAAGCGAAGAAAATTGGAGCAAATCTCAGGCTACATCTACTTCTCCAACCACACAAACAGACAGCACATCGTCGCCTAGCACCAGTCACGAAAACTGGAGCAAACCAACAAGCCCTTCAACTGCTACAACAACCACCTATCCCACCACCCAAACTACCCCGAATATAATTGCAAGCCGACCTACTTCGGGTATACAAGACCCAACTAATCCTATTTTTACTAGTACTGAAAACAAAGTGTCAACAGAAACTACATTGGACACATCAACCACTCCAAATCAGTTGCCATCAACGACCACGTTATCAACTACTACTGGGGCAATTGGTAAACTAGTTGAGCCGTCGTCTACTGCAACAACAACACAATCTATTACCAGTACGACAGTATCGACAACAAAGACGTTCGGTTCAACTGCCGAAAATTGGTTGACAACGACGAATTTGGCTACTACAATACAGCAGGACCAGCAATCGTCAACAGAACCAGAGATAGCATCAACAACGTCAGTAAAAGCTTCAACTTTATCTGAAGTAGTCACAAAGGCCACCAGCAGTGTCACTGTTCCATCAAGTACTGAAGAAGCAACAACGCTAAAGACAACAACACCGCCATCAGAAGCTTCAGCAAAAACATCAACGACAACAATGAGATCTTCAACAAAACCTTCAGAGAACTCAAAGTCTACAGTAGCAACAACAGCAGAATCCAAAGACACAACAAAAGCTACCAGGGCAACAACTGGAGCAGATGAAACACCAAGGGCAACTACAGTCATTATCAAGTCAACAGAAGCCCCACAGGTGTCAACAACAACAGAGTCTGTAGACAAACCAAGTACTACTGCTGGAATAACAGGTGCAACAAGTTCTGCGGCGGCAACCAAAGTACCCACTGAAACATCAACTATCACAGCTACACCAACTAAATCAACGACGGATTTCACATCGACAGCTTCATCTACAGAGAAACCAAAGTCATCCACTGTAGTGAAAGAGACTACAAACACTGCAAAAGTGGCATCGGCAACTACACCCAAAGAAACACCAGCTACCGCCGAACCCACCGCCAGATCTACTGAAAGCCCGAGAGCTTCAACAGTTTCTAGTCAATCTACGACAACAGAAATGACAACTACACACATACTAACAAAGACCACACCAACAACAAAATTTGCAGAAACTCCAATAACAACAACAGTTGCAACAGAATCTACAGAAACGCCGCAAGTAACAACTGTAAACACAGAAAATACTGCAACATCAAAAGGACCAGCAGGAACAACCGAAACTCAAGGAACAACTAGAACGACCGACGTTACGGTCGAATTTAAAGATACTACTACACCACTTACAACAAAAATTACAGAAACACCAAATGCGTCTACAGTAACACCAGTCTTAACCAGAGCAACAAAGGCGGAAATTGCCACAACAGAGTCGGTAGAAACACCAACGGCGACCGCAAAAACCACACCGCCAGTAGGAACTTCAAGGCCAACCACAACTAATAAAGGTTCTGTTGAAACACCAAAGACGACAGAAATATCGTCTACGCCACGTGTAACCATACCCACAACCAGAAATACAGAACCGCCTAAAGCAAGTACAACAACGACAACAAAAACTTCAACGAAAGCGACAGAAGCACCTTCGACAAGCACAGAAGAAGTTAAGACAACGACAACAAAAATTACCGAACCGTCAACAATAACTACACAATCAACAAAAATTCCAAGAGAAACAACAACCACGAGTGACATTCCTAAAACAACAAAAAGGATAGAATCTACAACAGAAGATGCAATAACAACCAAGGCAACAACAGCAACATTCGATTTTTCAGAAACACCAGTGACGACTGAAGCCGCAACGACTAGTTTGTTTTCCGTCACCACATCTACACTCTCGTCACAAAGCCAACCAACTACTATCACAGAACCAGAGCCAGTTACTGCAGACTCTACCACGACGGGTCTAAGTATAACAGAACCAACACCATCTGAGGCTTTGGTTTCCACTACATCAAGTCCTTTAACTTCCAGCTCAAACTCCAGTGGTTCAACATCTTCTCAGGCCACAACAAGTCGAACGGCAACTGCCACAAGTGAATCCATCACGCTAACGACCACCGAGGAGCCGGATCCGTTTACTGTTGACACCCAAACACCAGCCAGTTCAAAACAAACTACAACTCTAACCAGCAACAAACAGACAAGCACACAAATAGAAACAGTATCACCATCAGCAACATCTAGAACAACAGCCGGAACGTTTGCAACTACACCTGTAGAAGTAACTTCTGCAAAAACCACAACAACAGGTGCCACTGCTGGCAAAACTACAACTATTGATGCAACGGATGGCAAAACTACAACTACAGATGCAACGGATGGCAAAACTACAACCACTGATGCAAAGGATGGCAAAACTACAACTACAGATCCAACTGTTGGCAAAACTACAACTACAGACGCAATAGCTGGCAAAACTACTACTACAGATGCAACTGCTGGTAAAACTACAACTACAGATCCAACTGCTGGCAAAACTACAACTACTGATGCAACTGCTGGCAAAACTACAACTACAGATGCAACTCCTGGCAAAACTACAGCTACAGATGCAACCACTGGCAAAACTACAACTACAGATGCAACTCCTGGCAAAACTACAACTACTGATGAAACTGTTGGCAAAACTACAACTACAGATGTAACTGCTGGTAAAACTACAACTACAGATGCAACTCCTGGCAAAACTACAACTACAGATGCAACGGATGTCAAAACTACAACTACAGATGCAACTGCTGGTAAAACTACAACTACAGATGTAACTGCTGGTAAAACTACAACTACAGATGCAACTCCTGGCAAAACTACAACTACAGATGCAACGGATGTCAAAACTACAACTACAGATGCAACGGATGGAAAAACTACAACTACAGATGTAACTGCTGGTAAAACTACAACTACAGATGCAACTCCTGGCAAAACTACAACTACAGATGCAACGGATGTCAAAACTACAACTACAGATGCAACGGATGGAAAAACTACAACTACAGATGTAACTGCTGGTAAAACTACAACTACAGATGCAACGGATGTCAAAACTACAACTACAGATGCAACGGATGGCAAAACTACAACTACAGATGCAACGGATGGAAAAACTACAACTACTGATGCAACTGCTGGCAAAACTACAACTACAGATGCAACTCCTGGCAAAACTACAACATCTGATGGCAAAACTACAACTACAGATGCAACAGCTAGCAAAACTACAACTACAGATGCAACTGTTGGCAAAACTACAACTACAGATGCAACAGCTAGCAAAACTACAACGTCAGATGCAACGGATGTCAAAATTACAACCACAGATGCAACGGATGTCAAAACTACAACTACAGATGCTACAGCTAGCAAAACTACTACTACAGATGCAACAGCTGGTAAAACTACAACTACAAATGCAACTACTGGCAAAACTACAACTGTAGATGCAACTGTTGGCAAAACTACAACTACTGATGCAACGGATGGTAAAACTACAACCGCAGATGCAACTGCGGGCAAAACTACCACTACAGATCCAACTGATGGTAAAACTACAACTACAATTGCAACGGATGGAAAAACTACCACCACAGATGCAACTGCTGTCAAAACTACAATTACAGATGCAACAGCTAGCAAAAGTACAACTACAGATCCAACTTCTGGCAAAACTACAACTACAGATGTACCTGCAGGCAAAACTACAACTGCAGATGTAACTGCAGGCAAAACTACAACTACAGATGCAACTCCTGGCAAAACTACCGCCACAGACCCAACTGCTGGCAAAACTACCACCACATCTGCAACGGATGTCAAAACTACAACTACTGATGCAACAGCTGGAAAAACTACAACCACAGATGCAAAGGATGGCAAAAGTACAACTACAGATCTAACTGCTGGCAAAACTACAACTACAGATCCAACTGCTGGCAAAACTACAACTACTGATGCAACTGCTGGCAAAACTACAGCTACAGATGCAACCACTGGCAAAACTACAACTACAGATGCAACTCCTGGCAAAACTACAACTACTGATGAAACTGTTGGCAAAACTACAACTACTGATGAAACTGTTGGCAAAACTACAACTACAGATGTAACGGATGGCAAAACTACAACTACTGATGAAACTGTTGGCAAAACTACAACTACAGATGCAACTGCTGGCAAAACTACAACTGCAGATGCAACGGATGTCAAAACTACAACTACAGATGCAACTTTTAGCAAAACTACAACTACAGATGCAACGGTTGGAAAAACCACGACTACAGATGCAACGGATGGCAAAACTACAACTCCAGATGCAACAGATGTCAAAACTACTACTACAGATGCAACTCCTGGCAAAACTACAACTACAGATGCAACCACTGGCAAAACTACAACCACAGATGCAACTCCTGGCAAAACAACAACTACAGATGCAACTGCTGGCAAAACTACAACTCCAGAGAAGCCAGAAAAGTTGATAGAGACAACAACTACATCTGGCGTTACGTCCAGTTCGGTTCCAGTAACTTTATCCACGGATACAAGTGTCACTACCGATAGTTCGACGCCCAGACTCACAAACCAACCAACTACAAGTGGAGCTGATCCCGTTCCAAGAGACGGTGATGATGAAAAATCAACAACAACTATGTTATCAACCTCCGCTCAAACAACCGAGGTAGTTCTCACAAGTAGACAGTTTTCATCACCTGTCCAGGTTACCTCAACAACAGAACAGTCAATTGTTACAATTCCCACTGCCGCGAGTGCCTCCACGCCATCCACCACAAATGACAACACCACAATGTCTTCCACTACTCCTAGGTCTTCGTCTTCCATTGAACCCGAACCAAGTTTAGCGTCTTCCACAACAATTTCCGCATCTAAAGCAACAACTTTTGTGCCTTCAACAAGTAAAAACACATTTTCTAGCCCTAAAACCACAGATGCCTTAACAAGCACCCCTGATGCAACAACCCTTGTGCCTTCTGATACTTCTGTGCCAAGTGTAACGCCTTCAACTGCAATAAGTACTGTGACAGCTTCAACCGAACGAGTTTTAGTAACTTCTTCTGCTGTCCAAACAACTGAAGAAAATCTATCACCAACAGCTGGTACCACAACTGAGATTCTTTCCACAACTCAAGAGGACAAGCCATTAGTTTCGACAACCTCCGAAACCGGATTTTCTACTTATGCATCTACTACAACTAACGCTATGGAAAAACTTTCTACAACCGATGAACCGGCGGTTGGTGTATCAACCATTGACAATAACACAACATTTGGTGTTCCGACTCCGACTGTAACTTCAACAACAGCTCAACCAATCACCCTCGAAACAGCCAGAACAGTGAAATCAAACCCTGGTCCTTCTATACCAGTAACTGTCTCTAGTTCAACACACTCTTCGACAGGTATGTCAGCTTCTTCAGCAACGCCAACTGATAATGTTGGAGCTGAAATCACCACTACCCTGTCAACGTCAACCATTGGTAATGTAACTACAAAAGTTAAACCGAATGATCCCGAAAAGAAAGATCCGGATGGTAGTAAAGTTACTGAGCCGGGTGTTACACACCCAACCACAACTGAAGGAAAAGACCCGATGATATCCACTACTCCGTCTTACAACGGTAAAACAAGTTTTTCTTTTAGAGAATGAAAAATATTTTTATGTCAGAGCTAAAGATATCACTCTAGGGTCTAGGCCTTTCAAACATTAAAAATTTTCTTTTGTTTGATTTTGCAGATTTCATAAATACATTATTGCATGGCGCATGATTGTAAAACCGTACACTTCCATGTCATGTCACTTTCATTTGTTTTATAAATTTTGCGTTGATATGGAGGTTTTGTGCTTTATCTTAAATGTTTTGTTTCATTTCGCGCAGCTAACGGAACGACCACCAACGGCGGTAGCACGATCACAATAAAAGAAAAGGGAAAAACGATTCCGATAAAAAGTGGATTCAAGACCATATGCAAACCAGACAACATCACAATACTCGTAGACAAGGTATAACAAAAGAGTTTTGATGATGTAGAGTGTAGACCAAACTGTATTAGATCAGAACTTGTCTTAAAACAGCCATTGGATAATTTTTTAACACTTTTTGCATTTAAAAAAGCTTGTGTTTATCTTGATTCACTTTAATGTTTGTGGTAAAATATATTTTTCATAAAATACGCAATGTTCAGCTTCTGATTTGTAAAAACAATTATCAAAATATTTGTCCACACGTTCCATATCTTGTTACAGTCGGTCATTGGCGAGTACGAGTCGAAATTCGGTCCTCTTCATTTGAACGATTATGAAGATCCGAGATGTAGAGGAGTGGAATACGAGGATTATTACCGTTACACTATTGCTCCTGATATTCTGGACTGTGGTACTGAATTCGAGGTATGACTGGCACTATTTTTATTTACACACCACCAAGAAATCTAAGTGCTTTGAAAAAGATTTAAGGGAATATTTCCCACCAAAAGAAGCTTTTTTTGGTTTTGAATTCTGGTAATCTACCACAAACTACAAATGTTTCGCCTATCATGACAAAAATATAAATGTAAACAAATGTCATACTTTTCAGCAAGAAACGTTAAGTCTCGCGATTTTAAAATGTGCTCGAAATATTTGAACAGGCCCGATGTTGACTTAAAAGCGGAAATAATTTCAGTAATATACAGTGCCGGATTAAGGGTCTGCTGGCCTGTAGGCACATTTTAGAAGTGGCCCGAAAATCAGGATTGCCAACTAAAAAATTAGAATTATCGTGTTGCCATATCTTTCTACTAATTTTAAAGTGGCCTGGATTTTTGACTGGCCTGTAGGCACGTGCCTACTTTGCCTAATGGTTAATCCGGCACTGGTAATATATCTTGCTAAATAGATATCAAAAACGCTAAGTTATTTACAAGCTAGCCTGATGAAACAAACTTTGTGCTCCGTTACAGGTGAACGAAACCCACGTAAACTTTACGAACGTGGTGTCCAACTCGCAACGTAGAGCTCAGTGGCTGAAGAGTATCGGCGACAGCAACGGTCAAGTAATCCTTGGCAACCGACTCGCTCGCCTTCCTATGGTGTTTGTCCACATGAACATTTGGTGTACTTTCCCAATTGATGTGAACGTCAGTACGCCGTTCTTGCCGCAAATACAGTAAGTACATTTGTTGATAAAAAAGTTGGCATATGATCTTACCCTAATGAGATCACGGAGGCAAAGCATGACGTAACAGTTGATGATGTCACCATCTCGGACAGTTATCTTCAGAAAGTCGTAAAAAATATCAATCTAATTTCCTTAACCCACGTATTATTATTGACCTGTTAAGCTACGACAAATGACGTCAGGCTATTATTTTTACGCTATAACAACGTAAATCGTATGACGCAATGCCTCTGTCTAACAATCTGTTTTGCAGTTGTTTTGTTTTTAATAGGGACGAAAGATAACAAACAACCATAAATTATTATATTTTTTAAAGACAACAATACAGAAAATACAACAAATATTTTTTTCGCAGAATCCATATGCTTACTTTCAACGTGTCCGGTCACGGTCAGTTCTCAGCACTGATGCAGCTTTACAAGACGGAAGCTTTTGAAGATCCCTACCTGCGTCCGCCAACACTTGCAATTGATGACAACTTGCATGTAGGAATCAGTCTACTTGAAAGCAGGGACATGTCGACGTTTCTTGTAAGTCATTACAGGACTTTTAGTTAGCTTGTTATATTAGTACTTGACAAGCTTACAACCCAATTACCAAAGTTGCTTGAGAAGTGAAGCCAAATTGAATATTGTTTATTAATTCGCATCGCTTACAAGAAATGCAAAATGTCACTTGTAAGTTATAACATAGTAAATCCGATTTGCAAACCATTTGGCCCATAGCTAGTTGCACGAAACGTGTTTGAAAATTGCATTTTATCTGATAAAGCTTTGTACAAAACAAAATTCAAATTAACAATTTAAATAAACAATTTAAGCCTAAACCTCGGTCGTATGTCATAACTCATAACTAATACATATTGTGTCAGCGATACACAATCATCTAAAGATTCTTATTCAATTTTAGGTGGTCCGTGAATGCTGGGCGACCCCCGCAAGAGATCACAATCACCCGAACCGATACGACATCATTTCCGAGTCCTGTGCAATCCCTGGGAGCTTGGATGACTCTATCCGCATACTGGAGAACGGAATGAGCAAGAGAGCGAGATGGCAGGGTTCAGTTTTTAAGTTTGTTGAGTTTGATCATGTTTGGCTTCACTGTGAAATCAGAGTCTGCTTTGGGGACAACTGCCAACCGGTAAGCAGAAACAATAGTTAGATTGTTTTTCTACGTTGAAAACTTACCTTGAATGGAGTATTGTAACGCTTTAATAAATCAAAAATTACTAAGGATTTCAGTGGTTTCATTTTTCCTTTCGGTAACAGTTTGTCAAGTGGTAATAACTTATAAGTTGTAAAAGTGAAGAGTATGAAGCGTACCCCGAAACAACACTATATCCATATATTGTTACAGTATTTGATTAGTCCAGTTTAAGTCATTCCTTATTGGTCTTCTTGCCATCTTCATTTTGTGTAAGTTAATTAATCAAACAATATTTTTATTTCCAGAACTGCGTCAACAGCCGAGCAAGGAGAGACACAAGGAATAAGGAGAAAAAAGAAAGTCTACACATCCTGAGCGCTGGGCCCGTAGTGGTTGGAAAAAAGATTAATGCAACTACTCCACAGCCAAAAGCCAGTGCTACCACGAGTAAGTAAAGCATTTTAATACCATTTTCTTCGATGTCTTTTTACGGTTTGTGCTTTACCTGAAGACTCACGCAGTTTTGTACGTGTTTTGCGTCATTTTTACTTTCTGATCTGGAAAGATGGTTTCATATGGTTATGTATCAATAAGGTCACTTACAAATTTTTGTATTTTAGACACAAGTGGCTCAATCTTGGAAGAAACGACAGTCCTCATTCTGGTGATTTCCTTGAGCGTCATCATAGTGTTTTGCTGTATCGTCATAATATGTGTGCTGTACCGACTTCGGAGACAAAGACGCCGCAACAAGCAGCTCGCGGGCGCCACCAACCTCGCCACGGCGCCTTTTGATTCTCGCGGTTTCAGAAGGTCGAGCATCGATCACCTCGAGAACGCGGTAGGACGAAGCAATTCCAGCATGAGCACATTCAGCTCTTCACGTTGTGCCAGTCCTCAATCGATGTCACCCACTATATCGGCGATATCTCCCGGTCGCTATGGTTACGATAACACCAACTTCTTTTCGTCGACCACAGAGCTAAGGGAAGCGGAGGAAGTCGCTGACGATTTCCCTGCGCCACCTTCTGAGCTCCTCGCAGCGCCCATTGGTGGCGGCCAAACAAGCACAAGAGTAACGATAGAGGGCGCTCATGAGCAATGTAGCTCGTATTTATAAAGCGACCCGTATTATAGACTCGTTTATATTTAAAGTTCACTGCTATTAGTTAGGCGCGTAGATTTTTGCTGTGTTTATATTATGTTCCTTGAACCTTTAGCGTCGCATCGTCGATAATATCGTCGATAATACTGTATTTGGTGCACATTGTTGTCAGTGATGTGGCAAACAAGCTAAATTAACATGTGTTTTTTATTGCAACATGGATTTGTATTGAGGTTTTTTTCATTTAAGCCGGAACATTTTAAACGTTTTAGATAATTGTTTTAATTTTTTTATTTTTTGAACTGATTTTTGTTGCCAACGCCTGTGCATTTGGAAAGGTTAATTCTAGAAATACACTGGTAAGGTGCTGCTAGCCTTTAAAAGTAACACTTTTTTGTAGCATCTGTGTTGTTTTGTAAAACGATTATTTTTCTGCTTGCAAGAATTAATGCTGAACGTTTAAATTTTATATGTTACTTCGACATATACTTACGTTTCGGGTTCGTTGTGTTTGTTCTATTTTCGAGCTGTACCAACATGTATTATCCAATAAAACGTTTCAAACGAAATAATGCACTTCTGGCAAATGTATTCTATTAACCGACCGACGTTTCAATACCCTATTCAGGTCGCCTTCATTAGGGTAATAACACTCCAAAAGTAAACGCCGAGATGAAACAAAAAAGGCATCAACACAAACTTAACGAAAGGTAATAAACACAAAGACTTTTAATCAAAAGTCTTTAAATTCTGCCCTTAGGTAAATCAGACACTGCTCGCAGTAGAGGCAAAAACAAAGTATGCTGAGGGTAAGGCGAGCGTTCGCTGCTTATTTCGCGTGCAAAATCGAATGACTAAACAAACTGCAGCGCGACATAATAGAGAAAAAAGAGAATGCGAGAAAAAAGCACTATTAGCACACTTTGATTATCGCGGGTCTGTAGAGTCGCTACAAAATTCAATAATCCTGAACCATCTCAATTTGTCCTAGAATTACAATACGTCCCAAACAAGATTTGTGCTGTTAAACTGTTTGATTTTTAAAAAAGTGATCAATAAGACGGTATAACATGAGTATAATAAAACAGTCGGTGGGGCGTGGAATTAGAAATGTGGCATAGAACTTTAATTACTTTTACAAAATTCTAGCAAACAATTAAAGAAACAAGATTGCTTGTTCGCATGTTAACCTAGAGGTTTGGTTTACAGTAAAAAAAATCCCGAAATTTTCGATTCGAACTCAACCACCCATGTTACGCGTTTAACCTTGCTGCGATTTCGTGAGGTTCTCACTTCGCTTTGGATGGTCGGCGTTTCACAGGGTGAGTCTTCTTTAAACTATTTTTGTATAAATTAGTTTTCCTATTTTACCAGAACCGGAATGAAATAAAAGTTTCTGTATTTTTGTAATTTTGTAAATTAAAAGAACCCTTAGTTTTTTTTGTCTATTTATTTACTTGACTATAACTATAAAATCTCACACCCCAAATAGAACATGTTTTTCATTGCAAAAGTAACAGTTCTTGTTAAAGCAAATTAAACTTGGCATACGTTTTGTAAAGAGTGTGGATATGTTATTCGTTTTTGGTATGTTATAAGTAAAGAAACTAGATGCGATTATCGCACTCTAACAATAATGAAAGTCACATATGGGCAAAACATTATGCGTTCGAAAAATGATACTTTGAATCAGCGGCAGAAAACTTTTCCAACAACAAAAAAATAAGTTGTGGACAATCTAAAAAATAAATGTTTTTACTGTACAAGATGTGGATTTTTTCGTTAACTGTAGGTTATAGAGCAACCTTTAAAGACAAAGCTTAAGTTTCGGACGATTAACACGTTACGCATTATGGAACGTTTAGTAATTAAATAAAATACCTAATACAAAGTATCGTGTGTTCGGTGATCTAAATACGGCTTAAAAACGAATGTCAACTAAAGTTTGGAAGAAAAAGTGATGTAAATTAGTGGCGCTCTAGAGCAGATTGCAATGTAAACCTTCCGAGGAAAAACACTTTGGCTTTAGGGACAAAGAGATTTCTCCACAATGACTGCACGTACCCGCTGCAAATTTATTTTTACAAGTTGGGCAAACAATTTTTAAAATAAAAGTTTATATCAGAGCTAGAATGGAACACCAAGTGAAAAACATAGATAAAAACAGTAAAACAATGCACATGCATTAAGAAAAACGATTTTACTGGGTTTCTTTTACCTATTGTAATATCGAAAGTTTAAAGACCACAACACATACAATAAAACCAAAAAAAAAAACTACAACACAAATAGCATAACCACATCGTCTAGTGCCGCTAACAAATAAAACAAGACACCACAAATGCACACACATGGTCGCAGCAGAGTAAAAAGCGGTGTCTCTATAAACTAAATCACGTCACTAGGAGGCAGGAAGTTGGCGGAATGGTCTGGCGCGCTTGACCCACATACAGACATAAAAAACCTGATCGAGATTCGACCCTGCGAGAGTCCTGGGTTAGAACCCCGGGAAAAAAAAAATAAGTCACTAGGGCCATATAAAATATTGCTGGACCACTGCTAGAAAAAAGCAACACAAAATAGTATATACACTGACTTAACACTTTTAATGACCATCTAGTAATCAGTTTTAGTTTTCTATTTTTGATACAAACAAAGACCCTTCAAGATGGGACTATAGTGCTCGAAAAGCGGGCAGAAAATTTCTTTCGCAATCCCTTTTTTTCCTTCATGTCCTGGTTTCATTAGAACTAATTTAGTGTTTTTCGATACTTTTGATTTTTCAGTTTTTGCTCCCTTTCCACATATCCGTAGGAATGCTTGTGGTGGTGGTGAAAAAAAAACTGAAATAAGAAAGATTTCTCAAACGAGGTGAGTAAGTGTACATTTTTTACAGTGTTGCTCCACAACCAAAAGTGAAACGAAATAGTCAGCACAAACTTCAGGGTAAACTTGTCTTAACAATGACTTCACTGATTTTAATTAAATGTATGGCAACATCAAGCTTGCACCTGCAGGAAAAGTTACGTAAAACACAGAGTGGAAGAAGCATCCTCTCCACTTAGGCCAGTTACAAAACAAGCCCGGGATTGGGAATAAAGACGTGAAGGAAAAAAACAGGGTATGTATTAACATATTTTGCTCCAACCTGAATAACATCATGATCCTACGATTGTTGAAAAGAACCAGTGAGCGTTGCCACCATAAATGGGGCGGTAAATTGGCTCAGGTTTCCCATCTTGCTGGAAGGTTGGGGCTGAACTTCAAGTACATCGTCTGTCACGTTGATTTCATCGTGGTCAGTGGTACTAACTCGTGATAGATCCTTAAAAACTAAAATTTGGAAATTAAGTGGATGTTACATTGAGATTGATTGTACTGTTCATATTGTACTTACTTTGTTCTGCCTTAGGGCGCACAGAAGCATCTCCGTCCCAGCATTTTCTCATGAGGTTTGTGAGGATATTAAAAATCTCCTTGTCATCATCAGCAAGTGTTGTTTCCACATTTTCGACATACGTCTCATCAGGTCTAACACCTGATGAAATTCGTGCCATCAGGATCTCTTCCGACAGTGTACGGCCGTAAAAAATCGGATTCAATGTCACGATTTCATACAAAACCATTCCGAAGCTAAAAAAGGTTACATTTAAAAAAAAAATTGTTATCTCTATCCATATACATGTATTCACACCTGTAAATGTCTGATGCTGGGTCAACCGATCCACCTTTGTAAAATTCGGGTGAAACATACAACAACGAATATTGCCTTGTGATGGTCGTGTCTACTGTGCTGGGTTTCATACCTGAAGCTCTGATGACGTTATTTGCCCCAAAATCGGAAAGTTTAAGGCATAACCTGGTGGTAAGTAGAATATTATCGGGTTTTATATCACCATGACAAAATATTTGGCCTGGATTGTAGTTGTGCAGGTATGTAAGAGCCGAGATAAGTTGTCGAGCGAAACGAAGCCTCAACATCCAGCTGACTTTTTTCTCCCTGTGTTTCTCCAAATAACGTGACAAATTTTCACCACCGATGAATTCCAGTATTATGGCAATCTCGTTATTCCAACTTGTGAAGCCATAAATTTGCACGATGTTTGGATGTTGGACTCGAACTAAGGTTTCAGCTTCTCCCTGAACACTGAAATATTATATTTGTTATGTTACTAATGATAAACCACCAATTTTTGTTTTTTCCAGATTAACCTTGTCTCTACCCATTTGCATTTGAAAGTTAGGAGTTACTGGCAACACGACTTTGTTTTATGTTCAGTGGAATTTGAGTTCATCATTATGACGTCATTGTGGTGTGATTACGTCATAGTACACAGGTAGCGCTGTTAATAAAATTTACCTTTACCACACTTCACCTTTTTTTGTGACTGTATATTTGATTTACTTCGCCAGTCAGAGAAATACATTTTGCAACAACTGTTCCCAAAGATTCGTGGAAACACCGACGAATTGCACCAAATCCTCCACAGCCGATGTAGTCTACTATGTTAGTGCTAGTTGAAAGCGATACTGCATCGATTTTAGCTAACTTTGATGAAAAGTGGATCTAAAAAAGCACAATTTTGTTACGTAGTTTCAAATACGTTTTGATATGAAGAACCCTAATCAAGATTTTCGATTTGTTTGGATAGTTTGCTGATCTCAGCTGTAACACTGAAACAGAAAGTTCTTAATGTCCACTTACAAATTTGCCGTAAAACACGTATCATCTATTTTATGAAACAACCATCAATAAAAAACAAATTGCAAACTTTCAGGTTCTCATTTCTTCGCTGATATATTTTTAACTCGTTGCTGAGGAATTCATCAAGCTGAGAAATGTATTTTCCCACAAGATCTGACCCGTTGCTGTGATCAACAGACAATACGAAAGTTTCCGCTTGCTCCTTGGCTTTAAAATGAGCGGATTTGATCACTTCCGCGTCCGTGTAACCAGTTCCACATATCTGCAACAACATTCAAGAATGAAAGATAAGTAGAGTCTAGTGGTTCTCAAAAGGGTGCCACTTGGCTCCCCAGGGGATAAATTTAATTTTCTGGGAGCAAATTCGTTCCAGTAAGGAATTAGGGATGAAAAGTTGTGTATAAGAAACATTTTCATTACTTTTTAATTAAATTCATAAAATTTGGACAGCCTGCTTCGCCATTCTTACAGCATGTAAGAAGGTCCAGCTGCTGCAGTGACTGCTGGCATAATAAATCAGGTTTTTCCAACATTTTCTTCTTAGTAGGGATTCGTTGGTACACCGCAAGTCCCGGTGTCGTGGGTTCGAATCCAACCACAGGCCACAGTAATGTTTTTGAATCTGGTTTAGTACAACGTACTGTGCTTTTTCATGATTTTGCCTGCGTACCGCACCTTACTGTCTTCCTTGTATTTAACATACCTCTTCCATTGAGCATCTGTACTGAAGCACGGCACGCATCTTTTTTTCTTCAAGTTGGCCTCTTAGTTCCTCCTGTGACATAGTTTGTTAAAGTAGTCACCTTTGGTAATTATTTTAAGTCTTGCAGATCTTTTGTCACCTGGCACAATCTAATGCAATTATTTTTATGCAAATAAAACTAATAAAAAACTAATAAATATAATAAGCAAATTTACCCGTTTGTGAAGGTTGTTTTCGGTAAATTGCTTCAGCACTGCATCTAAACGACTCTCTAGTTTTTCTTTATACTTTTCCGCTATTTCTTGTGGATGTTGATTTGTTTGTTGTAAGTATAAATCAACAGCCGTTTTTCGATAACCCTCTTCGATTTCATGTAAATCATTTTCTTCGAAATATTGTCCATCGCCTAACTGAAAACATTACAAATGTTTGCATCATTTATTTCCGTGATCGATGAAAGGATAGAAAAATGAGAACATCATCCGTGTGATATATTTCTCCACTTTCTTACTGTGCAACTGTACATACTGTACATTAACAGAAAAATTGTCGATGAATTAGACGCTTTATTAATTTAAAGTCCTACAAAATGGCCAATTAAAATCCAAAACAAAACCAGTTTGGCCAAAAAGCTATTATTTTTTTATCAATCAACTTACGTCGTCACGTCAATCGGTAAAATACCAAACTTAAAGCGAAGGAGTAGAAAATACCTACATAAATACCATTAGAAACATACCCACAAGAAATTAGACAGATATGTACAGAGTCAGTAAGATGAATTGATTTCTTATTGTTAAGTTACCTTACATTAGATTTTAACCAACCTCTCCAAGATTTTGTTTGTATGAACGCTCTGCAGCAAAAATGGATTCCCGCACTTTAAGCTTTACTTGTTCCTAAAGAGAAACTATACCATTACTCATTTAAAAGTTCGTATTTTCATCAAATCGAAAAACATTATAACTTATATTGAACTATCACCAAACACAAATATACCGTGCAATAACACAAAAACATAACAAAACCTTTGTAGCCATGTTAATTTTCTTATACTCCTCAAATTCATGGTTTATAATATCTTCCAAGTTTTTTCGATGCTTTTCAACAAACAAATCGTTGCCAAACTTTGGCATCTGATCAAAGTTAACCAATGTTTTCTTTTTACACACTTCATTGATGTCTAAAATCTCTTTGTCAGTTTTGTACTTATTTTCACACGCCTGAAACAAAGCGTTTAACTTTAATACTTAGTTTAGGTAGTAAAGGTGCAACTTACCTGATTCATATGTCGGCGATAAATATCTCTGCATTTTTGATTAATTTCTAAAATAGCAGCTATCGCCGTTGTCTAAAAACAAGTAAAAATAGTGAGACATCTAAAAAACGGTTCGTTTTTGAAACAAGACGTCATCGATAAACTGCATGCGCAATGACTGGTAATGATCCCGTTCCATCTAACCTTGTTTAATTTTAGCGCGTATGGGCCATACTTACTTCCATAACTGTACCGACTTTGGGCATTTTTCCACTGCAAAATAAATCGACGTATTCAAACGTAAAATTGATGAGATCTTTTCCTGTCACTGGTTTGTTGTTTACTTCTTTCACTACAAGATTGTCAGGATGGAAAAGTCGTCGAACAAGAACATCCACCATTTGTTTGAAACAAGTACGTACCCCTAAAAGCCACGTTAATTTATGTTTGGGGTGAAAACTGATTTAATTTGGAAGCTCAACAACAAACTCATCACTACTTAGGTAAAAATAGTTTTCTACAAAACCAAAAAGTATTGCAACTACCTGCCACATCAAGCTGACTCTGGTTTTCGTACATTCTCCCCAATTTTTCTCCGGGATGAGGCATCAGAAAGCAGGAAACGTTTTTAAAAGAATCACGTAAATTGTTTCGAACTGATTTAATATCTTTATGATCGTATTGTACTTGGAACACCCTGTCAAGCAGTTCATTCCCTCCATCGAAGCCAAAGGGAACATCAGGAAAAAGCCAATCTCGGACAAGAAACATTATGTCCTAAAGTAAATTATGTTCATTTTACTACCAATCTACATCCGCACAATCAATTCATATACCTGAAGAGATCTGTCGTCTTGCTTTAGTATCTTTTGGGCCACTCTTAAGTACTCCGTAAACAGCTGTAAACCGTTCAAAACAGTTAAATGAGGTATGTACAGATTATAGTCATTGTACTAACATGCAAATGTTGCAAAGTGTCCTCTTTGATAGTGTTCTGCACGTTGCATATTAGCTTTGAACTTATCAGGGTACTTAGTGCAAAGATCACCGAATTATCTTCCACTGAAGATGAGGAATCGAACCAACCTTGAGTGTCCATTAAAAATAATGCCACCTAAGAAACGTTCATCATATATTGTCAATTATAACTCTACCTTCAAATCATACTGGTAGATTATTGTGCTCAAACAAACAAAACAAAAATGATTCAACACACCCGTTCGTGTTGACGCGTTTTTACAAAAAAGGGCTCATCCCATATCCATATTCCGTGTGTGTGGTGCCTCATTCCACCCCTCCATCCAAAACCTCTTAAATCAATTTGTTGTTGTTGTAGCCACGATGCTGACTACAATATAAGTGAACGACATCATCACCTCACATATATCTTTCGTTGAAGGTTAGGTATACCTACCGTTTTATTTTGTGCCCACAAAAATCGCATCATAAGGTTAAGCATGAATGATTTTCCAGTCCGAAATGGTCCACCAAGAGAGTAAATAGCAACAGGTGTATCAACAACACCTGGATGTTGAAAAATCCTTTCAAAAGCCGTTTTATCGATACTGTAACGATTTGTGTGATGTGGAAAGATGTGCACTGCCTTATGACCGGTATTGGTGTGACCTTTAAACCACAGTCAAATTTTGGATACTTTGAAAACATATTAAACACAGTAAACCGAAAGCAATTGAACTCGAAGCCACTTACCAATATTTGCACTTGTAGATTGAATTCTAAGTTCCTGGAATCCTTGCTCATTTTGTATCCCTGCTATATCATTCTTTTCCCTGTCAGCAACGTTTTCAGACACTTTGGATTCAGACATTGGTGGTTTACATCAAATTACTGCAAAATACTAAGGCCTTCGTATATACGCAAACCCGATAACAAATACAACATTTAGCTGGCAGTTCTGCTTTGCAACATAACGAAACGTAGCTACAGTACCTGTTGTTCCTTCTGTTTGCTTAGTTCCGCTTTTACAGCGAAACTTACTGAGGCAGAACGTACAAAGCGGAACGCACTGAAATGGACAGGCAGACAAGCGAGTCAACACAAAAGTCTGACAAAAACGCCCCTTATACTGTTGCAATATAACACCTCATTGTTGCAACATAAGCTGCAGTAAAATCCCTGTGTTGCTTTCAGACTAAGCTTAGCCTAACATGAATAAACCCTTAAGAACCACCTAGCTTTACAGTAACCAGGGAATGTAACAACAAATGTGCCACATCTCCACAGTGGTTATTTACAAGTTTAAAACAAATGCCTAATATTACAGTAAGATTTAGGTTCACATTATGGATGACACCTTGCCACGTTCATAGAGGGCGACAGTCATTTATTTGCCTACCCACGCACCTGTAAACATTTTCCGATGATTAGGTACAAGACCACACATTTTGTCGCGATGACTTGCTTATGGGCAACGATGAACCTTGGTCCGATACTGGTTTGCAAAACTCACTTATGAAAAGTCGTGGTCTCCTTGCATTTTATATGAAGTAAAACGAGAAAAACTGCAACCATACTGTTCCCTTTAAAAATCACCAAATTAATACTAATCAGTGAAACCTCATTATAAAATATTCACGACGTGTTTTGCGATACACACGCAACTGTGAGTAAAACGCTGCTTGGGATCCGTGCCAAAACGTTTCTTTTATTGTAACTGCTCTGAATTGCTTGAACAAAAAAAAAACGATTTGTCGTAAATAGAAAATTTCTGTTTTGAAGCAGATAAAGTTATTGAGCAGACAATTGCTTAACTTTTTCACTATTCTGTACATTTTATACCTGGTTGTGTTTACTGAATGTGGAGTCATATCTTCCGTGTCATGGCTCTTTTGTCTGAATGACAGTTTTACATTATATAAAAACGAATACAGCAATATGGAGATAAAAGTTATCGTGGTAATATGTTGTATATTTTGACCATTCGTCAGCAGAGTTTAACATAGCGGCTAACTCTTGCCCTACTACAAGATTAATGTCTTTTTGTCATTTTGTTTTGTATTTAATGTCCTTTTTGTCAGTTTTTGATGAAAAGACAGATAAGTAAGGTATTTCAATAATTTTTTGTTTAAAAAATGTTTGTGGAAATAAAATCTAAGATAAAAGCAATATAATTCCTAGGGATTCACATTTTATGTCGATTATTCGGCGTTTTTTTCTTTCATCGGTGTGGTTGCAGCACAATATACATTATTTTTGTTATATTATTTTGATGTATTTACACTAATCAGCAAACGTTAACAGGGAAAATAACAAAGGTTTGCCAATACATAAAATAAAGCTATTGCAGTTTGAAGTCTTTGTTGGTGATTGTTAACATTCAATTTTGTGTTCAAAAATTATATAAAAAACATGTAAATTTATTTGCCATATTTTTAAGTTGATAATATGTTTCTTGAAAAGCAAAGTGCGGCTTACATTGAAAAGGCCTAATGCGAGAAAAAATAAAACAACATACAAGCGAACAATGTTTACGATTTCTAAACGCTACAATTTGAAAATCAGTGACAGTTAAGAGACACAATGTGTAGGCCACTCGGTGGAAAACGAGAGCAAACAATAAGATAGTTGCACAACTCTACATTAAACGCCCAACAAGATGCAATAACTGTTTACACAAACAAACAAACGCAAGTCGACAAGCATACAAGTCATTACAACATGATTTGGATTGGTTTTCTTTGTTCACCACCGGAACAAATTTACCCGAAATTATTTGTACAATTGTACATGTACACTTTGCCTATAGTTTTACCACATCCATGTACACTTTGCCTATAGTTTTACCACATAATTTGCAAATTAAAAATACAGCACAAAACGGATAAAACAAGCGAGCTTACAGCGCAAGAAAAGCAGATAGGAGAAGTCAATGGAACTTTATCGCACCAACAAAAATGCACAAGAGAAACAAAAATAACTTGATGATAAGAAACAGGAAGAACAGAACATAAAATAGGCAACGATCAGCTTGCAAAGTAATATTTGCTTAACAAAGAGAAGATTTTGCAGTCTGTAGAGTGTAGATAAATACCTTGTACGAGCTGCGTGCACGAAAGCAGGTGATTCCAATATGCACACAAAAAAAACACGGAAAATTGATTGACAAGTTTTTTAACAAAGATTGAAAATCTATTTTAGTAATAAGTAATGCCTACATAAACATTTAGATAGGTCCCAGTTCCCGAAATTAAACTTTTGTCCCCAGTCTCTACTGCAAGGTAAAGCATACCACAAGACAGCTCCACATTTAGATAAAAGCGAAAAAAGGGGGTGGGGTAGGGTGAAAAACTAAGTTTTAAAGTTGATTTTAAGTTTTTTAAGTTATATCACCTTACTTTAACCCACATTGCCTAAACTGGCAGCATTTTTTGTAATGTCTCGTTTTAACAAATACGTATTGGTGCACTTTGCTTCACTTGTCGGAATTTAGCTAAATATTGAGGTGACGTGAAATGGTGTTAGTAGATTTTTCCCGGTACATATAGTACAAAAGAAAGTTACAAAAAAAACTTTGTAGAAATGTCATTTTGGTGTGTCTTCGGAAACGCTTTAAGCTAGCTTCTGTTTTTTTTTACATTTCCGCAAACCGGTAGAAATGTCTGTGGAATACTTGCAATCCACGGAGGTACTCTGAAACAAGAAAAACAACCCTTAGCAAAAAAGCAAATGGACAGTCAGTTCCACAGGCTGCGGCTAATTTTAGATCGAATTGTAACATACACATTTGCCAAATGCTTTGCTGGTACAAAGTACATGAATCGCAACTTTAAGAACTCAACTCGTACCAATTTAAGACTGGAAGCAGGCTGAATAAGCATGCCTTTCTTTCAGGGTTTAAAAATATGAAACTTGTGTCAAGCCAACTAGACAAAATAAAGGTACCAGGGCGTAATGAAAAAAACTGGTTATTCATTAACATACTTGTGTACCAACCTGAATCACATTGCGACCCTTACGCTTTTTCAACAGAACTAGTGAGCGTTGCTATAATAAATGGGGCAGTGAATTGACTCAGGTTTCCCATCTTGCTTAAATTGGGGGGCAAAGCTTCAGGTACATCGTCAGGCACATTGATTTCGTCGTGATCATCGGTACTAACTTGTGACAACTCATGAGCAACTTTAAATATAAAATTAAGTAGATGTTACGTTAAGATTGATTGTACTGTTTAATTTACAGTTACTTTGTTCTGCTTTTGGACGCGAAGAAGCATCTCCGTCCCAACATTTTCTCATGAGGTTTGTGAGTAAATTGAAAATCTCCTTGTCATCATCAGCAAGAGTTGTTTGAACATTTGTCACATGTTTCACATCGTCGTCCGGTCTTAGGCCTGATTGAATTCGCAGCATCACCACCAAGGAAGGGCGTTGATTGCCGTGAAAAATCGGATACAATGTCACGATTTCATACAAAACCATTCCGAAGCTGAAAAAATGTATAAACAACGGGGCTTAATGCAACACCTTGATTGTTTGGAATCATATAGGTTTTGTTTAAATTCTCAATGGTCCTTAGAAACCAAATATACAATGACAGCTAACCTGTAGATGTCAGATGATGGGTCAGGTATTCCCTCTTTAAAAAACTCAGGGGAAACGTAAAAAGCTGTATATTCCTTGGTGTTGCTCGTGTCAACAGTGGTTGTCATTTCAGTAGCTGCTATGACGTTATTTGCCCCAAAATCAGCAAGTTTCACACATAGATTAGTGGTAAGTAAAATGTTTTCGGGTTTTATATCACAATGACAGAATGTTTCGCCTGGTTTGTAGTTGTGCAAGTATGAAAGAGCTGAGATAAGTTGTCGTGCACATCGAAGTCTCAACTTCCAACTCAGCCTTTTTTGCCTGTGTTTCTCCAAGTAGCTTTTTAGATTTCCACCATCTATGTACTCGAGTATTATGGCAACCTCGTTATTCCAACTCGTAAAGCCATTAATTTGCACAATGTTTAGATGACGGAATCGAACCAACGCTCCAGCTTCCCGCCGAACACTGCAAAGTGTATTAAGTGGTATAAGGATGTTGAACGTATAATTTTTGACTTTTTACACCGGTCTGTTCATTTGACATTGTCTACATAGATATTTTGGACCATTTTGTCATCTAACCCTTAAACTAAATTTTTTGATACCAATTAACGTGGAGACAGACTCTTTGAAAACTTCTTTTTCATCATTTTTTGTCCCTTTTTATCATTTTTGTCACTCATTAAATATTTTGCTTGTACATACCCATTTTTGCGCTTGTCTATTTCTGGACTGCTGCCTTTTAGAGATGTGCACTTTGCAACAACTCTTCCCCAAGATTTGTGGTAGCAACGACGAACTGCACCAAATCCTCCACAACCAATGTAGTCTGTCTTGTCAATATTTGTAGCTAGTGACACTGCGTCAACTTCAGTTAACTTGGATGAGAACTGCATCTGAAACAACGCAAAATATGTAGTTTACGACAGAACAAATTGAGATTAGTTAGTGAAGTGTCGCAGTAGACCATTTCGACAAACAATGTCAACAGTCGATTAAACATTGTCATTAAAATGTTTAAAATATATTTTTACCTTGGATTGACTCTGTGCTGGTTTTTTAAGGACTTCCACAGATTTAACGACATTGACTTCTTTTGCAACAGGATGAAAGTGTGGCCTATGGTCTTCTGATGCCCGAGGTTTTGATTGGCTACTGGAGTGAGAGCTCTAAATCAAAAACGTTTTTTAATACAACAACAAAACCAAGAAAACCACGGGAAAACTTAAATTAGATGAGCATGTTAAAAAAGGTTAACAAACGTCCAAATTTTCCGTACCGCGGCGTTGAACTCTTTCGACACGAGATTTCCATCCGAAGTAGAGGGTACTAAAACAGGTATGAAAAAATTTAATGTTTAATGTTTATAACAAACCGGCACAAAAAATAAACATACACCGGCATTCCTGAGTTTTTTGTTAACCAAAGATTAAGGATGGATTTTAGCAGTAAATTTTAAATAAACATACAACATTGTTTTCCAGCAGGATTTACGATTTGGTGTGTTTTAGTTACAAATAGACTTTACTGATATAACAAATCACAAAACGCGTATTTGCAACGATTTTAATTTTTAGACTAACCATCTTTATCCAGCATTTTGAACTCATCTTCATTTCCAGTCATTTTATCCTCGTCTTGTCCTTGAGGAAATATCTGAATAACAACAAAATTAACATCATTTTAATGCTAATTTGTAGGACAATATCCTATCACTATTTTCCATACATTTTCTTCTTTTATGGTTACTAGGTTGCATATTACCTTCAGGCTACAAAAATAAATTTAAAACAACTAGTCCAAATAGTTTAAAATACCCATAAACTTGGGGTGAACTTGCAATTGATAGACGTGTCTAACACCACAAACCTGTCGCCTTGCTCGGTAAGCTTGCTGGGTATGCCGCTGATCAACGAAAGGAAGTGATGAGTTGAGCATATTTACTAGAGATGAAGCAGATGTAATAAGTTCCGGATCATTGGCTTCATGAATCAGACCACACACTCGCTTGATATTCTCCGCATATAAGTTAAACTCAGATGTAATGGGTTCCAATAACCAAAGTTTCTTAAGTGACCAATCTTCCCCGGAGCTTTTAGAGACCAAGTTTTCAAGTCTACGAAAAACAAAAGAATCGCACATACCAAAAGCAAACTTGGATACAAGTTTCCATCGGTCCTCGGTTAAATGTTTCTGCTGCTTTCGAAATTCGTTCAAGGGCAAGACCATCATCATGTAGAAAGCGCCAACTCGCATTCTTGGCCCTGTAGATGATCTGTTGTTACATATTGGCTACAAGTGAAAGCAAGAATTCGAGTAAGTGAAACAGACTGAATATCTCCATCGTAATTCATCAGGCAGTTGAGTGTCAATATGAAATTGACAGGAACATAACAGTATGCAAATACATTGCTGTTTAGGACAAGTTTTTGGTGTATAGCATCATATTTGCTTCCACATATCTGTCGTCCGAGCTGGATCTGCGATTTTTGAGATAAACCAAGTATCTGGACTATAAACCTGGGTCGGTACGACGGATGAAGGTTGTATAGTTGAGCTGGTCGTGATGTAAATATCTTCCGAGCACGTGGAAGCAAGTTTCCTCCCGCTAAATGCTTCAAGTACCCTTCTGCAAAATTTCGTCCATTTAATAGTGGTTTAGGAACCAAACTGGAAAATGATTTAAATGCTGCCATATCTAAACCATCGAAAATGATCAAAACATTAGGATCACTGCAAATGGCAGCGAGTATAATAGTTGCCTCATCAGGTGTGCAAATCCAATCCGATAACATGGTGGAAATGAGAAACTGAAGAAGCGTCATTTTTGTAGTGAAGTTAAGTAGCCTGATGACAATGTAAAAGATAAACGATACTCTTCCACACAATTGTCCATCTAACGCTTGGAGGGCCCACTTTTTTGCTGGTGTGGTTTTTCCTATTCCAGCTTGCCCAATCACGCCAACTATATTTCCATGTCTTTCGATGTAGTTTTGTTTTGCTTGTTTTTCATGCATTTTAAATTTTTTCGAAGCCTCGTGATGTGAAAGTAGTTTGGCAACATTAAACATTTCTGCACCAGTAATGTTACTTTCAGGTCTTTCATGAAGTTTTTTAAAAGTCTCTTCTTGGTGATAATGTCCTTCTGCTTGAAACATGTCGTCAATTTGTTTTGGTTTGTTAATTAGGGCAACGGGGACGGGTTCTATAGCTTGGTCTAAAAACTCAGCAAGAGACGATTCTTTACTGGCGATGTCTTTGACTTCTCTCTTTAGTAAAGACTTCAGTTCTTCACCCAAAAGTGGAAGGAAATATATGTATGTCACTATGGTGCTCTCAGTTACAATGCGGTAAACTGCGCTCCTTTATAGTGGTATTGTGTTCGCACGTGTAATTGTTGGTTGTGCTCTGTTTTTAAAGATTTCCGCTACTGAATCGCAGATCTATTCCAAACCAAAAAAGTGTTCTACAAACGTAGTCGTTTTCATGTTATCTAAAAATGAAAACTAGAATATTTGTTTAATGATTTTCATTTAGCTTCGTTTCCCATGAACTACGTAACGTTAAATATATTTTTTTAACCCACAAGTCAAACAAAGCATGTCCTTACATTTTTCATTTCCTGGGGCTGGTGTTGTTTGCTGATGTTGACTTGCTGAAGGCTGGGCTGCTGTAGATTGATAGGGTTTCTGATTGATCAAGATATACTGATGAAATTCTACCGGTGCGTTGAACACTGGTCCAGTCGTGTGGGTGATGGTGTCTCCAAACTGTGGAGCTTCTGCTTCCCCCTAAAGTCAATGATAACCATTTTAAATAAATTGCAACTTCCTTAGTTGTACGATCCTTTTTAATTTCTTACAATATTAATAACATTGCCTTCTGGATTAACTGGAACCATGTTGATTGCATTTGTCGGTGGTTCTTCTTTTGCTGCTTCTTTAGATAAATTGGACTGGGGTCGAACATTGTCCGATTCTCGGAATACGCCAATTGGAGGCACAACGTCACCGGAACCTTAAAATATACAACTTGTGTCAACAAAATCGTAAAGCTAAAATGCTTTGTAAGTTACCTGCATTATTAGTTTGACTGTTTTGGGGAACATCATTATCCAAGACTTGAGATGAGTTTAGTTGGGGTAAAGCATCGCCCAATGAGGGCGCATTAGGTCCGTGTTGAGCCATAGTTACAAATTGCAAAACATTTTGATTTAAGTTTTCTGCAAAACAACTACATGGAGAAAGGATATCACATTCACTAAAGTTTTTTCAAAAAAAACTGATAATGTGAACTGCCTTTTCAACCTATAATGCTCTATGCCAGGAGTTGCCACCAAAGTAAGGACGGAAGTCATTTCGGCCCCTACGACGTATGAAACACTTTTTAACCTGCTTTGTTAGATTTATAAAAGTAGCTTTTTGAAGACATGTTGATAAAAAAAACATTTAACGCCTTTCGAACGTTTACCGGAACGTTGCTTTCTCGAAAATATTCTTTTTCCGCTGCAATGTAGTTGGCGTCGGTCATGATCAGGTTTTTTTCTAAGGTTTGGTTTGGGTGACCGCTAAGTAGTTTTAAGAGACCGCAAGTGTTTCATTTAAATACCAAAAAATAGCCATATTCCAAATTTTGGGAAACCGCTGGAGAATTTTGCACACCTTAAAATAGATGAAAATAGCGTTGGTTGTAAAATAATACTTTTCCTAGTTTGCATTGGTAAAATGCACCACTTTCTGCCTAAAATAATCAAAAGCAACAAAATATTGAACGTCCAGTCAAACTACCGCAATACAACACATTCAAGAACAATTGAAAAAACGCTGAACGTGAACACGAAACATTTTTATCTATAACATGAACACGAAAACACCGTTTTATTTTGTTTTAGTTTAATTTTAACGAAAACGAACAAGACCCTGCGGTCGGTTTGCCACTTACCTAAACGCTAAAACGTTTCTAACAGTTTCTGTAGAAATGTATAGGATTACCTAAATGAAAGACCTTTGTGTTTACTGACGCCAACTTGTACAGACAGTTTGGCTTAGTACATTGTTCTCGCGTTTTTCAATTACCAGTTATCCAATGAATACTTTGGAAACACGGCAAGAATTAGAAACTTTTCACTGTTGGCAATAACAAAAGAAAAGTTAAGCACGAGACTTTTATGTTTGTTAGAAGGGTGGAGGTGTAAAAGTTTATTAAGCATCTATAGTACACAAGTTTCTTAACTTGCGTTAAAAGTCTTTAGCCCGCTGATTATTATGGCTTAATTGCACATTAAAATTAAACATACTTTTTAATTTTAAACTGCAACACTGTATGTACATCATCAGCAACGCACAAGTAAACTAACATTGACTTCGTAAGATAGCAAATTTGAGTACAAATAAGGTCTTGGTTTTGTTCACCATGCTAGTAAAATTTGATCCGCCACGTTGTCATGCCCGATCCTAAGCTTTCGAGGCTATTCACCGGAACGAAGCGAATATTTACTGAGCCACAGCAGTGTGGCACGACAAAGCAAATCTATGGTCACAGGCAGTCTTTTACTTTAATAGCACCATACAAAACTAATTCCACACAGTATGGTGTGTAGGTAAAAATACAAATAATACTTTACACACTTACCAACATTGATGGTTAATAGCACCATACAAAACTAATTCCACACAGTATGGTGTGTAGGTAAAAATACAAATAATACTTGACACACTTACCAACTAATGTTTGTTTGTTGCAGACTGATTCTACCAAACATGGTAATTTGTTTAATTGTTTCCAGAAACATAAAAAGTTGATTTAGTTTTCACAACAACTTTTAATGAGCTGATCAGCAGTTTGGTTGTGACAATTTTAATTATTACTTTATCACGGCAATGCAACAAGTTTACAATCCCAACTGAATTAACCACAGATGAAAAATCGGTCTAAAGACTGCTGAGCGCAAATAAATTGGTTAAAAATATCGCATAAAAAGACCGGTGAACAAAAAAATTGTACGTAGAGACCATTAATCTCTGGCTACACGGAAGTTAATTCTAAGTCACCCAGGCGTGAAGTTTTATAAATACAGCGTTGGTAATTAGGCTTGCAAGAAATATAAAAATAAGAGAATTTTAAGTAGTTCACAATACGCGTATAAGGTTGGATTTACTGTCAAAACTTCAACCATACCAGCATCAAACGATATCCCTAAGCTGACTCATTTTGAAACGTTTCCGTTGATTCAGGTGTTTTAGATTATATATTATTGCAAACTATCTACTTTTAGTCTCAACACGTACAAATCCACTTTGTACGTTTTCAAGTTTATTTCTGCTTGGGTTCATGGTCGACAAATTATAATTATCCATTTCACATCACCGATTGTTAAAAAATCAAGATGTTTTTTGTCAAAATAGTGCAGTATGCTATGTGGTAGAGCTGCTAACATCATAACCAACATATGCGCATGATACATTGCGGGTATGGAAATGCACCCAAACGAACTACACCTACTGGCTTTTACCTGCGCTGGTACATGAAGTTAAGGCAACCGTACATCGCGATAAGACGTTGATGAACAGGCGATTCCAAACCGATATAACTTAACTAAGACAAACCAATTAGATACTAAAGCTGTAATTTTGAAACGTTGATACAAATCTTAAAAAGGTTTGAAAAAAGATTAGATTGTATTATTTCGTAACATAGATTATGTAATTGTACGAAAGTAAAGTTACTGCAAACAAGAGAAATAAAACTTAACACTATTTAAACCAAAAAATTAAATAACTCATTCGATTAAAAAGAAAATCTCCGACAGCATAGTGAAACTAAAGTTGGGTCGCGGCGGCAAAAAGACTTTTTTCTAACGAGCCTTTTTTACATAAGACAGTAAAAAAGACATTTGATTTCTTTTCATCAATGTGCTGCTCTTCTTTCACCGCTTGTTTAACAGGTTGCCTTATGCTAAGGGCTTCCGCTAACTAAATATATAGAAAAATATGCTTATGTAAGTTCTTATGCTATTATAGCTCTATTTATGTTTGTTGTGAGATATTGTGTTATTAGTTTTACTTAAGTAAGTATAAGACGACTCCAAACAAAAATACTTTCATAAAGTACTGTATTTAGTGGATATGTACTTATTCAGACAAATCGGTCACTTTTGCAAAGAATAATTTGTTGGGATTCGGCTGATACCGAATCTTTTACGAGCACATATTTAAAGCGTTAAACGTGTCTTTTCTGCTTGATAAGGTAGCAAGCAATCTTTCAAATTACAACTTAACGAAAATCGTGTCATTTATTATATTTCTGTAACACATTATCGTTTTTCCAACCGCAGACAAAAATCAGTAATTCATTGGCTGATTGGCAATCATACTTGTTAACCCAACCAAAAACTTTTGCGGCCAAACCGAAAATTAGCCGATTCGGTACATCACTAGTATTTAGTCGAAAATTGCACAACCAATCAACCAAAAACTGCACCACAAACTTTACTGCAAGAGGGCCAAGCTAGGTCTGCGTGACGTTATCACATGAGACAGGAAGCTGTAAATATCACGTGACTATACAGTGATTCCACGGGCAATGCGCGCTGCGTCAATATCCTATAGAATTATAATTGACATATTTGAATGAGACTAAAGGTAATAATAAGGTTAAGGTTAAATGCCTAAAGCATAATTAAAAGATGTCATAAAACATAAAAAAGTTTATGATGTACAGTTTGGATCAGTAAAATTCTGCAAATCTTTTCGGCAGGGTTATTTTATAATATTTAACAACCACATTATATTTTCCCAAAATCAATGTATGTAAAGTTGCAAATAACAACATAATTATATGCATTGCAAGAAGACAATGCTTCAATCATGATGTATACTTTAAAAAAATTGTTGTATTACACCAACCTATTTTGTCTAACACAGATAACAACACGTAATATTTTTGCTAAATATAAAGCCACATTACACAAAGCTTTTGCTACCAATTCACTAACACACAGCTATCATTTTAACCATGTAAAGACAACAACATTTAAACACAACAGCTTTTCTAGAATCTTGTCTTGAAAATTTCCTGTTAAGCATTTCGACTCATAATATATCCAGAAAACTATAAACTATTGCGCAGTTAATACTAATCAAGATCTCTCTTTTATGGGATGGTTGCATTACGCCAACCTGTTTTCTCTAACACAGTAAACACCCACTGGTATCAACCATTACCAAATTTCTTAAATATAATTATGCAACATTACATTATATTTAGATTATAACATATCAATGCACTAACACACAGCAGCTCTTTCAACAATTCAAAGCCAAAAACATTTAACATTCCGACTTTACTACAACCACAAAACTATGGACTATTACGCATTATGTTAATTGGGACCGAAAACGGAACTCGTACGTTCGAATGGCTTCATACACGCAAGCAAAAAAAAGGCATATTGGTCTCCGTGACACAGCGACAGATGGACGACCCCATGGTTCTCCACCAGATCATGTAACTGGGGTGGAGCAGAAGTGAAAAAGTTGACCAAGAAACCGAAGAACTGCAGTAGGTACAACCGCATTACATGTTATTGCTGTATTAACATGCAAACTGCGATCTGACAAATACAAGACAGTGGACAAAATCAAATATCTACACGCTGATTGTTGGAAAAACTTTGAGTTAACGTTGAAAACAATGAAAGAAATTGTAAAGCAGTTGTGTTGTACCTACTTTTTTTAGAAGTATCATAAATCTTCTACTCATTGAGCAAAATAGAAGTCACTATTTCTGTTTTTTGCGATGTAAAATACCGTTATGATGTCCTATGGGTGTTCTCTGGCTTCACCAAGCGGTAAAACTTGTATGCAAATGAGGTTACTGCTGGTGATAGTTCCGCATCACGAAGTACACGGATTTTTTACCGCGATTCGATTATTGACTTCTGGCGCAGATTATGGTCTGTACCCGTTCAACTACTCCGTTGCGACACCGTGTGTACAGACTATACATTTGACCTGCCTACTTTTTTCAGTTTATATTACAGTAATAAGAGACAAACAACAAACAAACAACAAATATAGAAATGCTTGTTTGCCTGTTTGATTATAGAAGTATCATATCTACAAATAAAATATAAATCCGTCACACAATACGTCTTCTTAAAAATATTTGTGATGTTAAACTCGAACACAACCATCCTGTTGACGCATTTTTTAATTTTATGGCAACAAAACGTATAAAACAGAACAAATGTTTAAAATTGGAATGGTAAAATATTCAAAAAAATAGCTGTTGATTTAAAATCCTTTCATTCCGTAAGAATGATTAATAGGTACAAAAAATGTTGTGGGGCATGAGGTTAGAAACGTGGATGAAAAACTGTGATTTTTTGACAGTAGCATCTTTCTGAAATTAAAAAATTATTATTTGCTTTTTTTTTTATTCGAACGCAACCACCCATGTTAAGCGTCCAATCTACACCACCGATTTGGCGAGGTTCTCACTTCGCTTTGGATGATCGGCGTTTTATGCTTTAAGTCTTGTTTGCATAAATGAATTGTTTGCATAAATTTGTAATACAATCGATGCTAGATCCGTAATACCATAAAAAATACTTTTTTCTGCACGATGTACAATGTTAAAAATATATAATAGCACCTTATATTACTAAAATGCATATATTACTTAAAAAATAATGGTTGCATTATGTAAGTTAGTTATCTTTTTTGGTTTTGTTATGTCCTTTGGAAGTGATTTTTCAATTTGCAAAAGGGAAAGTAATACTTAACGTTAAAAGTTGATTTCAATGCTTACAGTTATTAAAAAGAGTTATGTGCTTGGGTCATGTTATGCATGAAAATGTGCAATGCCTATCGCAGTCCAGCAGTAATAAATGACAAATATGGCCGAAACGTTTTTTATTGTGTCTGTATAGTTGCAGAAAAACGTTAAGAGAAAATTGTAAGGTTTGGACAATCTTAAACATAAGAGAAAAACGTAACATGTTTTCAACCTTACATGAAGTTAAGTAAACCAAGAAAAGAAAACCCAATAACAAAACTTCGACTATTAGGCAATTTAAATAACAGTAGAAAACGAATGTAAACCTTTTGTTATAGGGGTTAGTGGCGTTAAAAAGAGTTGAAAACCATGGTGTCAATAGGTGTCGCCAAAGGCCCAAAACACACACAATAAAACCGTAACAACAAACCTAAAATAAAAAAGACAGAAGCACAATAAAAAACTACCAGGCAACACAAATTTACACACAGGGTCGAAAGCGGTCTACAGACTTTATACTCAAGTCAACAAGTGTACAAGCAAATCACCAGGGTTTGTACTATTGCTTGTCCTCCTATAGAACAAAGCAACACAAAATGATATACACACTTCGTATTTAATTTTTTCACGTACAGTTGTGCATTACATGTCGACACATAAACAATCACGTTTTTACCAGCAACCTTACTACCCACACTGTGGGTGTAAGAAGGGTCGAAATTTAGGTTGGCGGTTATATCATCCACACCCCTGGTTCCCTTTTTACCAATCTAGTGTTTTACGACAGTTTATTCAATTTTTTTTTTCACAGATCCATAGGAATGCGCGTGCTGAATTTGATGAAAACTGAAAAAGAAAAACCATCATAATCCAAGGTGAGTAAACATTATTTTTGTATGGTTTTCTACACGGTGAACGGCAAAATTTATTAAAAATGCATTGCAACATTTAGCTTGCACCCAGACACAGTCACTCAAGAAAAGTAGGAAAGAGCATACTTTTCACTTAAAAGAGTCATAGAAAATAGCCTGAACTTGGAAAAAAAAGGCAACTTATTACCAACCTGAATAACATCGTGATCCTACGATTGTTAAACAGAACTATTGAGCGTTGCCACCATAAATGGGGCGGTGAATTGGCTCAGGTTTCCCATCTTACTGGAAGATTGGGGCTGAACTGCAAGTACATTGTCAGCCACATTGGTTTCGTCGTGGTCAGTGGTACTAACTTGTGATAAATCCTGAAAAACTAAAAATAGGAAATTAAGCTTATGTTATATTAAATTGATTGTATTATTTATTTTGCAGTTACTTTGTTCTGCCTTAGGGCGCACATAAGGATCTCCATTCCAGCATTTTCTCATAAAGTCAGTGAGGATATTGAAAATATGCTTCTCATCACCAGCAAGTGTTGATTTTACATTATTAACATGCGTCTCATCCGGTCTTACACCTGATGAAATTCGTGCCATCAGGATCTCTTCCGACAGTGTACGGCCGTAAAAAATCGGATTCAATGTCACGATTTCATACAAAACCATTCCGAAGCTAAAACGAAGACATTTTTTCAAAATTTGTTAACTGTTTCCAACTACAGGCATTCACACCTGTAAATGTCTGATGCAGGGTCAACCGATCCACCTTTGTAGAATTCGGGTGAAACGTACAACAACGAATATTGCCTTGTGATGGTCGTATCTATTGTGCTGTGTTTCATACCTGAAGCTCTGATGACGTTATTTGCCCCAAAATCGGAAAGTTTAATGCATAACCTGGTAGTAAGTAGAATATTATCGGGTTTTATATCACCATGGCAAAATATTTGGCCTGATTTGTAGTTGTGCAAGTATGAAAGAGCCGAGATAAGTTGTAGAGCGAATCGAAGTCTTAACTTCCAACTCGGATGTTTCTCCCTGTGTTTCTCCAAATAACGTGACAAATTTCCACCACCGATGAATTCCAGTATTATGGCAATCTCGTTATTCCAACTCGTGAAGCCATAAATTTTCACGATGTTTGGATGTTGGACTCGAACCAAGGTTTCAGCTTCTCCCTGGACACTGAAATATTATATTTGTAAAGTAAAAAATGTCGTTTTTACTGATGATAAACAACCAATTTTGTTTTCCAGATTTACCTTATTTTTACCCATTTGCATTTGAAACTTACTGGCAACACGAATTTGAGTTCATCATTATGACGTAATTGTGCTGTGATTACGTCACAGTACACAAGTAGCGCTGTCATTAAAAATTTACCTTTACCACACTTTACCTTTTTTTGTGACTGTATATTTGATTCACTTCGCCTGTGAGGGAAATACATTTTGCAACAACTGTTCCCAAAGACTCGTGGTAACATCGACGAATTGCCCCAAATCCCCCACACCCGATGTAGTCTACTATGTCAGTGCTAGTTGAAAGCGATACTGCATCGATTTTAGCTAACTTTGATGAAAAGTGGATCTAAAAAGCACAATTTGTTACGTAGTTTCAAATATATTTTTACATGAACGATCCTAATCGACATTTTCAAAATGTTTGATTAGTCCGGCACATTTATTGATCTCAATACAGTAAACATTAAACTGTAACATTTGTTTAAGTCGAGGTTCATTGGTGTAAAACATATTCCTTGGGTTTACAAAAAAGATTTTTTTAGATTCGTTGTCCATTGCTTTACGTAACAAACAAGCACAAGCTTCGACATTTTACTCGTATCAGCTTGCTCAAAATGTGGGATTCGCCAAGTCGGACTTTGCCTCAATGTCCAAACGGATTTTTAAGATATGGGAGTATTTTTGACGTACCGCACATAAAATGATCAAAAAAGTCCGGTTCGTGTCTTCTATTCAGCAAAATAACTCTAAACGACAATTTTACAAACTTTCAGATTCTCAATTCTTCTTCGACACAATTTTAACTCGTTGTTAAGAAATTCATCAAGCCGGGATATATATTTGCCCACAAGCTCCGATCCTTTGCTGTGATCCACTGACAAGACAAGGGTTTCTGCTTGCTCCTTCGCGTTGGAATGAGTTTGTTTGATTATTTCCGCGTCCGTTGAACCAGTGCCACATATCTGCGCAACATTTACGGTTGGAAGATATGGCGAAAAATAAAAAAGTATGGTGAAAATAGTAGCGATTATCGTGTCGATTAATCTGTTATGACTGATTGTTTAACAACAATATGTTGCCTTCAGTAAGGTGTATTGTTTTATTCATCAGTATTTGTAACTCCATTTGAAGTGGTACATACCTCTTCCATTGAGCTTCTGTACTGTTGGATGGCACAAGTCCATTTTCCATCAAGTTGGCGCCGCAAATTCTCCTGTCAAGATATTGAACTTTTACACTTGTTATGACAAAACGTTTTGATGAGCTTAGCAGATGTATTGTCCCCTGGCAAAATATCATGCAAGTGTCTTAAACACTGACATTGTTGAAAATATAACTAAAACTAATAATTTGACACAAAGTTTTAAAAATAAATCATTGTAAATATTACTCCTTTGTGATGGTTTTTCTCTTTAAATTGCTTCAGCGCTTCATCTAAACGTCTCTCTAGTTTTCCTTTATACTTCTTCACTATTTCTCGTGGATATTGATGTGTTTCTTGGAAATATAAATTAACAGCTGTTTTTCGAAAGCTCCCCTCGATTTTATGCACTGAGTTTTCGTCAACATGTTGTCCACTGCTTAACTGAAAACATAAATAAAACAGCATGCAACAATACATATGTTTTTACCACATATGTATAGATATGTAATCAATGATAGTCAACAAATCAAGAAATGCTACACTACCGCTGTTAAACAATTGTCCAAAGAGTTCATGCGAAATTTGAAATGATCGGATTTATAAACGTTTTTACATTATTCTATTTTATTCATTCATTTAAAAATTCTTTGTCTGGATTGTAACAAGGTTTATGTCAATAGACAATCAAAAATTACTTTACGTTTTTTGTGACATATTATGTAACCAATATAATAACATTGTCTACCTCTTCGAGATTTTTTGTGTACATTTGTTCAGCAGCAAATGTAGATGCGTGCGCTTTGAGTTTCATTTGCTCCTAAATAAAGATAAAAACTAAAAAAAGCTTTAATCTTTGTTTTGTATTACTGTTCGCGATTTTGATAAAATTTGCACTTCACACCACTATGGGTTGTCCAATCATTATTTTTTGTTCAACGGTGCAACAAACATTACATTTACTTTTTCTTAAACATTTATCAAATAATTTTTTTAAAAACCTTTTCGGCTCCGTTAATTTTCTTGTACTCTTGAAATTCATTTTCTACGAAGTCTTGCAATTTTTCAAAATACATTTTGTGAAACGCATCGTTGCCAAACTTGGGCTTGACTTCGAAGCTCAACAAGACTTTTTCTTTGCACTTATAATGGATGTTTATAAATTCTTCGTCACTTTTGAAAGCGTTTTTGCACAACTGCAAGGAACAAATCTTTCACTTTAAGTATTTTTACAGTTAGCATACTGATTAACCACCAATTTACCCGTTTCATTTCTTGGCGATACTCGTCTTTGCATTCTTGAACAATGTTTAAAATGTCCGCCGTTGCCGTAGCCTAAAACAACACAGTTAAACTACGCGTTTTTCATGAGGATCAATTTTACAAAAAAATCAGTTTAACCTCTTGTGTTATTTTCAAACCAATACAAATAACAAGATATATTGTTCTAGAATCTAGACAATCTACGTCCAACTCACCTGGACACTGGTGCCAATTTTAGGCATTTTTTCGCTGCTAAAAACGTCAGCGTATTCAGACACAAAATTGATGAGATCATTTCCTTTTACCGGTTTGTTGTTGAATTGTTTTACGACTAGTTGATCGGGATGAAAAATTCGCCTAGCAAGGACTTCCACCATTTCTTTGAAGTTGTCATGTAGATCTTAAAAGCGAAGTACCAGTTTTCAACTGCCTTTTCCTTTTAGTTTAATGTTTTAAGTTTGAAGAAATCACATTGTTTTTCAGCAATGACAAATTACTTAAAAAGCTTGTATTTTCATTCTCTATTGTCCCGAACTTATGTGTTGACAATTCGATACACATACTAACCACTTGACAAGTCTAAATGAATGTTCTCTCGGTGCCTCTCGGCAATTTTGTTTCCAGGAAAAGGCATGATGAAACACGAAACATTTTCAAATGAATCAAGCAAGTTTTTTCTAACTGATTTGATATCTAAATGATCGACGTGTACACGAAAAATTTTCTGAAGATATTTATCCCCTCCATCAAATCCAAGCGGAATCTCAACGTAAGGGAAGTCACGGATAAGAAACAGCAATTCCTGAAACAAGGTAAGTGTTTTACAAAACAAAAACTCCATAACATTTCACAAACCTGGAACGAATTGTTATCATGCTTCAGGACTTTTTGTGCCATTCTTGCGTATTCAGTAAACAGCTGTAAACAACTATATTTAACATCACTGTGTGCGTAGTGAACAAAACTAAGTAGTTAAACAAAACTGACGTGAAGATGTTGCAATGTGTCTTCTTGAATCATTTGTCTTGTGTTGTATATTTGCATCGAACTTATAAGGGTGCTTAATGCAAAGACCATGGCGTTGTCTTTCACAGAGGATAAAGCGTCGAACCCACCTTGGGTATCCATCAGAAATAATGCAACCTATAAATAGTTTTTGAAACATTATTGTCACAAAACGATTTTTTGATGTCTTCTACAGTACAAAAAAATTGATAAATTTCTTGCGGTAACTAAAATCAGGACAAAAACAGAAGACAAAAACCAACAAGGCCGTGATGAGAAGTGGATACAAAAAAAGGCTCATCCCATATCCATATTCCTTCTGTGTGGTGCCTCATCCCATCACTCCACCCAAAACCTTCGTCCAATTTAATTTTTTGGGATTGAACCCATGACTGTGACTAAAACAAAATATATAGCACTATAACCTTACGCAACAAATGATTTTTTTATTATTACCACCAAACAAATATACCGCATTGCTTTTTTCTGCCCATAAAAAACGCAGAAATAGGTTAAGCATGAATGATTTTCCTGTTCTTGATCGCCCACTAATAGAATAAATGGCAACAGGTATGTTGGCGACATTTGGATGATTAAATATCTCCTGAAATGCCTGTTTGTCGATTCTGTAGCCATGTCTGTCATCCCGGACGATAATTTCCACAGCTTTGTGAGCAGGAAGACAGTCTACCCTCTCAAAGCCTAAAAACAAGATATTCAGAAAACAACATCAAGTTAATTTTGGAAGTAGCAAATAATGTAACTTCCCAACCTCAATGTTGTAATAGAATTTGTTAAAAATAAACAAATACAAAAATAGTTGCTTTCAAAAACTTCATTGATAGATAACTTTCAGTTTCGATCAGGCATCAGGATTTGGGACACACTAACATATTTACTTTACTGTGCAAACATTATTAGGCTTTAAAAATTCAACGATAAAATCTTTCCGTTTGGATAGACAACAGTAACATTTCCAACGCAATGTGAAGATGCTATTATTACACAACAGTAATTCAGATATACGAAATGCGTTAACTAAATCGACCCATTTTCAAGCATTCCCGGCGATAAAATTCGGCCTGCTGTAGGTTTCGAACCTCCGACAAAACCATGCTACACACAAGGTGCTGTTTGCCCACCTAAACTACGCAGACAGAAAGTCAAAATACATGCCGCGTATGCACTGGGATGTGAACTCACGTTTGAAAACTGCTGTGGCTGATGATGACTAAGAACACGTAAAAATCACTTACCAACATCCGCATGTGTAGTTAAAAGTTCCTCTTCTTTTTGATTATCTTCAATTTCACCAGAAATCCCAGGATAGCTGGATTCAGACATTGTAATCAACGATGGGTTTTTGTCATCAAACGGTCTAAATCTTTTATTACCTCAACTCATTATCTAAAACTGAAACTCAGTCTTTTGTGGGCCAATACGCCTAAAGAGAAAACGCCTAGCTTGATTAATTCAGTTTTAAAAAACAACGATCGCACCCAGTAATGCGATTCAAAATTTTCACAGAAGTCGTATTTTCCAGACGGTTCTGTTACAAAGAGTCCATTCACAGTAACCAGTAACACTAACCGACTGCCTGATCTCATAAAATTTGGTGGACGGTTCCATAGAACCGGTGCAAACCGGCTGAATCCCACCACTGATCGTACCCAAAGCTGTGAGGTTTATTTGCCTTGGTTTGGTGAATCTTATTACTGCAGCAGAATTTCCAAAGGTGAAACAGCAGTGAGAGCAATAAGTCAATAAATAGGCTAACACTAGGCGCACATTATCTGTTGCTTGGAACACAATTATACCTGCGTGGTTTGAATGACCAATTAACTAATTGAGGTGTAAATAAACTCCCTGACGAGGCGCAAAAACCTGTAGTGTGTGATAGTAGTTACGTTCCGTGTTCGACTTACTTGATTAGTGTAAATCGAAGCCGACCTGGATATTTTGTTGTCATACTACTAATTTGTTAATATGTTCTACAGGTAAGAAACAACATCACATGCAAACATTTGTCCAACGAAACGATTATAGGCCACCACTCTTTTCTAAACGATTTACTTAGGGTTGAAATACTTCTTAAACATGATTTCAAACTATTTCAATTGATCAGGAATCGCTGAGTTTGCACGACATTTGCGTGTTTTGACATTGTTATGGCCAATTTTTTACGTGGTGGGTTACAGCGGCTTCTTGCATTCATAATAGTATTTTCGGAAGAGGATTTAAAGTTTATAAGATCCATGCAACGTAATGGCTAGTTTTTTGCAAGAAACGTCGCTTCATACTGATTAAGCTACAAATCATACAAAAAGAATTGGCCTGCATTGCAACACTTGATCTGGACACCAAAAAATAATCCTCAATATCTTGATATTGATATGAACGGAAACAAGCAAGAAAACTGCTTACTTGATTAAACGTAAAACTCTAACCGAAATAAACAAGGGTCTCTTTTGGAATTCATTGTCAGTAAATCCAGTTTGAGTGTGCATTTTCCGTTTTGTGCACATTTAGTCATCAACCACTGCAGAAAAACATTGGGTTGCGTGGTATAACGGATGTTGCGTCGACTGTGACAAGCGGATAAATATTCCTCCTACCTATTAGTCAAACAAGATAATCAACATAAGTTTGTGTAACTACTGAAACGTTCCAAAGCATCTTTTGTTAATTTTGTAAGAAGGGTATGATAGTTGGTTACTCGCGAAAAACCTAAATATATTTTTCAGTTTCCCTTTTAAACACTATCGTACACAGGAATCTATGAACTGCAGCAGAATTGTTACAAGAAAACTAAAAAGGTTGCTTTCTAATATACTCCCATTTTATATAATCTATAACCTATTTGCCAAATTACTGTGTACTTCATTTTATCTACACATATGATTGTAGCGTGTTTACGCTAATAAATGTTGTGTTTTATTAGATTTTTAAGGACAAATTATTAGAAAGCGTTTACTTAACTTCAAAAAAAGTTCCGTCCGTATTCTTTTTTGCGTCATTCTTGTTATATAAGTACAATAGACAGTAAAAAAGAACGGAAAACCACTTTAAATTTATTTTCTTGCTTTGACCTTGATATTGTCGTCAAAGGTCAGTTTGTTTTCAAACACCAATTTTCTTGGAAGGCACTAACATTTGTAATACAGACACTACAAATTAAGAAGTCATTTGCTACAAAAGGTATACATAGCAAACTATTTTTCAACTTTGTTTTGCAAAACGAATACCATTGACCTGTATAAACCATTTGCGGTACAGACGCCGAACGACCGTTAAATGACATTTTGACACACTTTTCAAAGTAGGGAGTCCTTAGTGTTCAACAATACCGTTTTGCGTAATTTAAACACCACTTAAGTATTTATTCTAGAATTGATTTGTCAAAAATAAAGTATCTACGTTATGACGAAAAATCGTTCTTAACTTGTTTGTAACACCTTCAAGTTGACCTTTGGTGACCCGTGGCCATACGGCGGCCAAGCTGGCAACAATAATTTAAAGACCACGTATCCCGGCTTTCGAAAAAGTCAAGTTTATTTTTTTATCTTTATGTTGATCAACAAAACGACGTAGCATTACAGATGATTTCTAATCACCGAAACGACTGTCTGGTAAAACGCCTGTCCGACGTCAAGCTGAGTCCTCACACTTTGCTTTAAATTATCGGAAACCATTACTCCTTTGGGACTTCTATCTTACTGACAGTGTACACATATTATGGGCTTTAAACGTAACCATTGGGCCGATTAAGGCAAAATTTTAAATAATCAATCAGCACATTAGATACAATCCGATCATTTCAATGTATGTGTGAATAGGAGAAAATCCCTTTAACATGTTGTTGTTTCTTGCTGTGTTACCATAAGTCTGTGGTGAAATACAATATGACAATGAAAAAAATACAAAGAAAACCTTTTGAAAGTTGGGTTAATGCTTTCTAATAATTTGTCCGTTGGAATCTAAAAATAACCGCAACATTTCCTTACCGTAAACACGCGTATTGTGATCAATTTTTTTGCTTGCAAAAACAATCATATGTGTAGATCAAATGATGTGTATAGTAAATTGGCAAATAGGATATAGAATATTTAAATTGGGAGTATATGAGAAAGCAACCTTTCTAGTTTTCTTGTTGCAATTGTGATGCAGTTCATAGATCCCTGTATACGAGAGCGTCAAATAGGAAAACTGAAATATAGAGAATGTTTTGTTGCAACACCAAACTAGAATGGTGGCTTTCTGATATACTTCCATTTTATATATTTTATACGATATTTACCAATTTACTATACACATCACTTGATCTACACATATGATTGTTTTTGTAAACAAAAACTAATGGGTCCCCACACGCGTATTTGTGCGGATTTACGGTAAACAAATGTTGCGGTGATTTTTAAATTCTTAAGAACAAATTTTCAGAAAGCGTTAACCAAACAATGAAAAATTTTGTTGTATTTTTTTGCACTATTATTGTCGTATAATTACTAAAACATTAAAAAAGAACGAAACAAATACTTTCAATTTAATCTCTTGCTTTGACCCAGATATTGTCGTCCAAGGTCGGGTTTTAAACACAATTTTTTTCTAGAAAGCTGTAACAGTTGTGTTACAGACAATTGAAAAGCGATTTGCTGCAAGTGTATACATAACTTTTCATTTAACTTTGTTTCGCAAAACGAGTTTTTCATTTAACTTTGTTTCGCAAAATAAGTACCATTGACCTGTAGGAACCTTTAGGGTGCACACACCAAACGACTGTTTGACCTTTTGACACCGTTTTCAATAGCACGCCGTCCTTGGTGTTCAACAACACCGTTTGACCTAATTTATACATGCCTTGAGTATTTGATTCAAAAAAAAAAACGCTACGTTATGGCGAAAGAAAGTTCTGAACTGTGTTAGTAATACCTACTAATTGACCTTAAGTAACCCGTGGTCATGCAGCGGCCAACCTAACAACGAGCATTTTAAAAACTTTTATCTTGCAAAAAAGTCAAGTTTATTTTTTCATATTTAGTTTGTTTAACAAAGTCTTGCTTGACATTATACGAAACCGAAGCACGCTTATTAGGTTTAAATCGCGTCATATGTGTGAAACCTTTGCCAAAACTGAAAATGTGAGTGATAACTTAATAAAACGACATAGCATTGCTGGGCAAAACAGCTGATTTCTAATCACCGAACGACGTCTCGTAAAACGTCTGTCCGACGTCAAGCTGAGCCCTCCCGCTCTGGACCAAGTTCGGATTAATATCTAACATATGTCCAAATTTGAATAAATTTGAAGCACTCTTTCTTTACTAAACGAGCGTTACAAACCAGCGTTAAAAATTTTACGTTTCAGGGGCCTGTGGATGAACCGCTGGGTAATTTGGGGTCAAACTTCTGGTGGACCAAGTTTGAATTAATATCTAACATATGTCCAAATTTCAATAAATTTAAAGCACGCTTTCTTCACTAAACGAGCGTTACAGACCAGCGTTAAAAATTTTACGTTTCGGGGGCCTGTGGGTGAACCGCTGAGTAATTTGGGGTCAAACTTCAGGTGGACCAAGTTTGGATTAATATCTAACATATGTCTCAATTTGAATAAATTTGAAGCACTCTTTCTTGACCAAACGAGCGTTACAAATCAGCGTTAGACAGAAAAAAGAAAAATGAAAAAAAGAATAAAGGAAAAAAGAAAAAAAGAAAAAAAATACGGACAAAAACAATATGTGCCCCTTCAGGGAAGATGACCCATAATTATCATACACTACTTACAAGATAAACAAAAATTGCTTTGGAATGTTTCAGTAGTTACACAAACTTATGTTGATTATCTTGTTTGACTAATAGGTAGGAGGAATATTTATCCGCTTGTCACAGGCGACGCAACATCCGTTAAACCACGCAATCCAATGTTTTTCTGCAGTGGTTGATGACTAAATGCGCACAAAACGGAAAATGCACACTCAAACTGGATGTACCGACAATGAATTCCAAAGGAGACCCCTTGTTTATTTCGGTTAGAGTTTTACGTTTAATCAAGAAAGTAGTTTTCTTGCTTGTTTCCATTTATATCAATATCAAGGTATCGAGGATAACCGACACAAATATTTTTTGGTGCCCAAATCAATTGTTGCAAGGCAGGCCAATTCTCTTATTGCTCATCAAGCAGTTTTATTGAAAACAATCGACGTTTTGACGTCCTATACAAAACGCCTTCATCAGGATGACATATCTTGCAGGACAAAATTCTTATAAAGCGACAAAATGCAAAACATACACACAAAAAAACAGCGATAAGATCGCGCGTGCTGCAAACTCGCACCAACGCAGTGATAAAAATACAAGCTCAGTGGTGTAAAAGCGGCCGAAAATTTATCGGCATTAGAACATCTGTTTTAGCGTTCATTGTGTTGGCGTGTGAACGGATGTTCCAAAACTAGCATCATTCGTGTCCACATTCCTTTCGTGCTTCTTTCGTGTTTAGACTACTACCGGTCTCACCGATATAAATTTCGTCACACTCCCGGCACGGTATAGCATACACCACACCCCTTGTCGAAGTAGAGCATTTAGCGGGTCTTTTGGGTGCGACAGCATCTGACGTAGGGTGTTTGCTGGTTTAACCCCAACCGATACACCGAAATCGTTCAACATACAACGGATTATATCTGTTAACCTTGGTATGTAAGGTAAGGTGAAAAAGGCACGTTCTTTGTACTGGATCTGTTTCGTGAAACCTTTTTATGATCACGGATAATCTAGTTCAGGTAGCCATATAACCGCAGGGCCTCATTTACCCTGTGCAATTCCGTTTGGAGCAATGCTAGGTCTGTCGTCAAGCGTACGGCCTGGTCTTTAAGTGCTTTGACAACAGCCTTTTTCTGGTATAATGCATGATGGGATGTAAAGTGTAAATAGCGCGTGGTACTGGTCGGCTTGTGGAACACACCTGTTCTTGCTTTCAAAATCCATATTGAATGCAATTCCTCGTTGCACATTGTTTAAATGTCACAAAAACTCCGATACCTGGTGTTTATCAATGATACATGTATCATCTACATACTGTCGCCCAAACCGTGGTGGCGTGGCAATAGTTTGCAAGGCACGTTCCTCGGCAGACTCCATGACCATGTTGGCAACGGCCACTGACACAGGACAGTCCATGGCCGTGCCATACATTTGTTTGTAAAAGAAACCTCTGAATCTAAAGTATGTTTGTTGCAAAGAAACCTCAAGCCCCCTATGTATGTCTTCATGAGTCCATGTGGTCCTGTGTTTAAGGCTGTAATCATGGAGTAAACGCGACTTCGTTATTTCCAATGCTAGATCGATTGGTACGTTGGTAAACAATGAAGTAACATCAAATGAAACCAACGTTTCGTCTTCACACAATGATTGTTGCGCTTTATAAGAATTTTGTCCTGCAGGATATTTCATTATCCTGATGAAGGCGTCTTGTATAGGACGTCGAAACGTCGATTGTTTACAATAAAACTGCTGGATGAGCAATACTTGGTTATACATAATGCCTGGCAGCAATAAGAAATGCCTGCCATAATGCCTGGCAGCAATAAAACAGGGAAACAATTACTGGGTTTGAGAACCCATAGGCATATGACATTAAACTGGTATTACCCAAATGTGAAGAAAAGCTGTTATTTTAGAACTGTCCGCCATGGGTATTTAAGATTACCCGAACTTAGGATCTAACGTTGAAAAATATTTAGCGTCCGACATTTCGTCGTGGCTATCGTCCAACTCTCAGTAGAGGGTATAACACTTCTTTTTCGTCAGGTGATTCACTGGCCTATAGACAAAATGTGGTCTCACCTGACTTTTTCCGTACCAGTGCAATAGAACTAGACCACGACCACCACTAACGCAAAATAAGAAACTCTGTGTGGGTCGTTATCCTGGACAAGCGCTAAGAGGAAACGCAGTAACAGTCGCTATGGAGTGTTTATTAGCAGAAAAAAATATGGCAAAATATTGACAAACTATACGGCAGGGGTGGGCAAACTTTTCAGTGCAAGGGCCGCATTCAAAAGTTCTTAATCTTATGGGGCCGCGTAGTATTTCATCAACGGCCACCAATTACTTGCTTGTTTTTGTTTTAAAACTAGAATAGTGGTTTTCCTATATATTGCCGGGTTATATATACTACATCATATTTAATGATGTATCACATATTCCATTTACTACATTCATAATGGATATATATTTGGCACCTACATTTCATTGGGTCCCTAGCTTCTTCCTGGCACTTTATAACCTAATTGTTTCTGCAAGCATAATCTAATGGGTCCCCACACATATGCATATGCGATGACACAATCACTGTTAGATATTTACCAATTTACTGTACACATAATTTGATGTACACATATGATTGTTTTTGCAAGCAAAAACGAATGGGTCCCCACACGTGCGTTTGTGCGGATTTATGGTAAACAAACATCCTGGTTATTTTTAGATTCTTAAGGACAAGCTTAACCAACTTTAGCCTTACCCCAAAAAGTTTTGTCCGTATTGTTTTTGCATCATTATTGTCATATAATTACAAAAAACCGTAAATAGGAACACAGCTGTTAAAAATTTTAGCAGGTTAAGTCTTGTATTTCTGGCCTCAATAACATGTGAACAAACAAACAAATATTTGGGGCTAAAGGGGTGAAAATGGATATATACAACTTCAAGTTACAAAATAGTTTAAAATACGCTGCAATGTACCAATCAAAACGTATGTAACTCCAGAAACATCTGCTTTAGCAAGTATGGCTGTTTTAAAAATTTCACGTTTTGGGGGGCTGTGGGGGAACCAAGGGGTCAAACAAGGTCAAAATTCACATGGACCATCTTTTGACCAATATCTATAATGTGTGTAAATATGAAAAAGTTTGAACCATTCTTTCTTGATCAAAACGTGGGAACAAATCCGCGTTAAAAATTTTACGTTTTGGGGGGCTGTGGGTGAACCGAAGAATCAAACGGGGTCAAAATTCACATGGACCATCTTTAGACCAATATCTGTAATGTGTGTAAAATTGAAAAATTTTGAACCATTCTTTCTTGACCAAAACGTGGGAACAAATCCGCGTTAGAAAGAAAAAAAGAAAAAAAGAAAAAAAGAAAAAAAGAAAAAAAGAAAAAAAGAAAAAAAGAAAAAAGAAAAAAGAAAAAAAAATATAGACAAAAACAATATGTGTCCCCTTCAGGGAAGGGGACCCATAATAACTGGTGTAAAGAATTTGGTTTATATCATGTATATACCATTTAAAGCCATGTAAAATGCTGAGATTAATAATTTCTAACTTGTTGCATAAGTTTAGCTAAACGAAGCTAACTGATTATGACGTCATAATATGTATTGTGACGATTGCGGTGCCTGTTTTCTCGCATTGTTTGCACACAATAAGCGGATAAAAAGCCTGATGCATATAGTTACTAGTCTGGTAATCTTTTTTCCGGTCTCACGAATTCTGTTTTTAGCAGTTTAAACATCAAAATATTTGGCAAAATAGGTTTAGTTACTTCACGGCCGCCAAACTCGTCTCCGCGGCCGCATGTGGCCGTACGGCCGCAGGTTGTGCACGCCTGATCTAGCTCAAAATATTAACATATGCATATTTTCAGGTATTTGTTGTCACTTGTTTGGACAAACATTGGTTGAAACGCTACAATTGTAATTGTTTCAAAATAAACAAGCATTTAAACAAGCACGTTTTTGTTAATAAATTCCTTGCGCCAACATTAAACAATGCGAGCCACTTTTAGTATCCATTTTTAGTATATGCAATACGGGTCCTGCAATACGGGTACTGTGTTCTTACTCGTCGAAATTAAGTACGTCCCGCTTAATAGATTATCGGAAAGTGTAAACTGTCGGTTCCTTTCCACTAATACAGGTATCGAATCAGACACAATCATGTTTACATACTTAACAAACGAACCCGGTACACATACCTCAGTAGTTGATGGCACAAATACATCCTCAAGAATATCTCATTTTTAACCTCGACAAGGTAAGCGCTCTCAACAAGTGATTGCAGGGCATAAACAAAAGCACGCCCACCTTACTGATGCCATTGCCTACAGCTGAGGAGTTCATTGCGCAATGTTGTTAAATTCGTGGGGCGTTCCTTTTGGACTTTGGCCTTTGTCACCTTCAAAAGATAATTGGTTCCCTTCGCCTGTTCCTTTGCCAAGGTCTCGCAAAAAATCCTTACCAACGTGGGTTGAAAACAAATGGCGTTTGACGTCGTCTGCTGCCTTGACACTTGCAGAAGAGTTAAAAAAAAACATTAAAAAAATCTCCCTGCATTTCATGAAACGGAGGCGACATACTTAATGTAAAAGACGTCCTGCGCTATAACTCGCGCCTGCTTGACTGCAGAGTCATGGCGTGCTTGCCAATTTGTGTGCCCTCCAATTTAACGGTTGGCAAAAGCAACGAAACACCCTAGTTTAGGCGCGTTTGAGCACTGCTGTCTTTCATCAAAAACAATAAAACAGTTCGATATTGATAAAATCACTGCGCAGCACAATATTCAAGACAAGTTAACAGTACGACAGCCGGTAGACCACCCCTCTCAACAGCACTTGACCCGCAAAACGGCTTGTAACGCACGAAAAAAGGCTTGCGACAAAACTAATAAAGAAACTAAGACGTGATGTTTTCAACGTGCTACAGGCACCTGCTCAAAGATTAGAGGCCTAATCATTTCCTATCGCGCGGTGTTTTCGTTGCGTCGTGACGTGCTTGCGTTTAATTATTTTTTCCTTTGTTTATCGTGCACTGTACTACGCGCATTTAGTGTTATTTACCCTGATGAAGGCGACCTGTATAGGACGTCGAAACGTCGGAATAGAAATACTTGCCATAAGAGCTCAATTAACTTGATATTATGCCTGGCAGCAATAAGCTTATATAAGAAACTTACGGTCAAGTGGTCGAAACCCAGTGGTCAGTTATCACCGCCCTAACGGCTTGTAGTCGGTTACCATTGAAATAAATTGTAGCTGGAATGCTGCTAAAGGCAAAGATGGTGAAACAATGCTCACAAGATGTTTGAATTGCTTTTGACAGCTTGTTTTCATCAGTTTCAAACAATTTATGGAAACAAATAACTTAAACAAAACTAACCGGGCAGTAGGCTAAACTTCTAGCACAAAATAAAAAACTCGGTTAACATGAAGTTACGAAAACGCAACGCATAACCCCAATGTTTGAGTTGGAATCCACAATCGCAAAAATATTTTTGGAAAACTATTACGCAAACAAGCGTTTTTATGATTGTTGGTTGTAGTTATATGAAGCAATTTAGTTCGAGTTTTCTGTGTGGTTTGTGTGAGCTGATATCAATAGCAAACACAAATTAGGCATATTTGTGCGAGTACGTTAATCGTTTGGCGTGCCATGAATCACCTCGAGTGCCAATCTTGGCACGCGTGCCGAGCTCTGGGCTAAGGTTTCGCTTGCCAAAACATTTTGTTGAAAATTCGTCACTTAATGACGTTTAACATAGTTTATGATACAATATTTAGCAGATTATGTTGTCTAACAAGTACTATCTTCCAATGCAAAACGTCATGCATATCCACCCGAAGAAAGCAGGCACCAAGGTAACGGTTAGATAGGGTTAGAAAGTTAGTTTCGAGGTTGAGAATTAGTTTTTGAGGATTCTTTTTCGCCTGAATCAAATAAAACTCACCAAAAAGAGTCAGCTTAGAAATAGGTAAAGTTCTGGACCATCATATTCCAGAAGGATGTGTTATTACTACATATGTTTTGGTAAAGAAAAGAGAATGGGCGAAATATTTTTTACCAGTAAAAAGCAACAATTTGACTCAACAAGGCTGTTGGACACAAAAGGGCAAAACATTGCTGTATACAGCAATTATATAAAAAAAGCAATTATATATAATTCGGATTTTTTTAATAAGCTGATAATTGGACAGAGGAAAACTTAGACCGACAAGTGTCGGTAGTGTGTGCAAGGGTACCTTCTTAATTTGGATCTTCACTTTCACCAGAAAATCTAGAGTATTTCGATTTATAAGAAATTGTAATCATTTATGGTTTTTGTCTTCAAATGATTAAAATTTGTTATTACCTAATAAAACTTTTTGATACTGCTGCAGAAGTACGAATGGTGATACGTCAGCGGGTGCATTAAGTCAATGAATAAGTTTGACAATAGGCACACATTATCTTTTGCCCGGAAACAATTATACCTGCGTGATTTAAATGACCAATTAATTGCGTGTAGGTCAGCTGTGGGCAACCTTCGTCACTGTGGGGCCAAATACAATTGCAATAACTAGATCGCGGGCAGCACCTTTGTATGACACAAGGTGATTTTATTTCGTTGCATAATAAAAATGCCTTACTACAAGTAAACTCGCATTTGATTCTCGCAGCATATTGTGTCTCTGCGGGCCGCACAACCTTTAATCAAGAGCCGCATGTGGCCCGCAGGTTGCCCACCCCTGGTGTAGGTAGACCCCTGACGAGGCACATAATTCTGCCGTGGTTTGTGATAGCAGTTCGGGTCCGCTTTTTTGCGGACGACCTGCTCCAACATACATTACGTTGTATTGCTTAACTGTTGACCATTTATAATCATAAGAAATAAAGTTAGGGGAGAGCGGGTTAAAATGAGGTGGTGGGGTAAAATGAAGTTGACCTTTTTTAGACGACCTACTTACGCCACCGTGCGCCGAATCTGTGTTTAGGCGGCCATTTTGAGTATCAATCTTGTCGAGGAAAGATTTTGGTTTCGGCGGTTCTTTAAAAAGTTTGGAGCAAAAAAATTAAAAATAGCCTGTTTCTTAATATAAGTGACATAAGTTTGATTCTTTTTTTCCCAAGACATATACAGTTTAGAAATAAAAAGTCTTTATTTTAGATTGGTTAGTGCTGAGACAAAATAATTGGTGATGAATCAAAAAGTTTTCCAGTTATTGTTATTTTTTGTGAAAGCTTTTTCTGTTCAGTACAGGCGGGGGGCAAAATGAAGTACCCCACTGTGGTATTGCAATACAACTAACCCATATTTATTGACTTTGCTATCACAATGGCACGCAATCTAGTATTTTTATTGGTATAGCATAGCTGGCTAGCTGTTAAACAGTTGAGAAACAGAAAATTGGTTTAGGATTTGGAAATTATATAATTGTTTATTTAAATGTTAGCTATTGAAGTTTGTATTTTTATTAGACACCCAGCATGGCAAGGATATATAAGAGAAAAATTCATAGGCAAAACTGGTCCAAGGAAGCCATGCAATCAGCAGTATTAGAGGTAACAAACAAACGTTTGAGCTACAGAGAGGCATCAGATAGTTTCCATATCCCAGAAAGTACACTTGAAAGAAGGGTGTCATGGTTCCGAAAAAGCCAGACATTAAATACAGCATGCAGGAAAGGTATGGCTGTAACAGATCATGATATTTAGATCTAGACATACTGTCCCAGATTTTTCAGTATAGTAGCTGCATTTACCTATTAATGTTTGGTTACTTTTCACTGTCACTGTGCTTTTTAAATGTTACCAATACTAAAATTTTGCAGAACTTGGAAGATACAGACTAATTTTTTCTGTTTCACAAGAAAAGCAATTGTTTAAATATGTCAAAATTTTGGAAGCATCACTGTTTGGTCTTACTCCAAAAGAACTTCGTGGACTAGCATTTCAAGTTGCTAAAAGAAACAACATGGAGAACAAATTTAATCAAAACACTGGCTTAGCCGGCAAAGATTGGCTTCGAGGATTTTAAAGTATAAAAAGGCTGCAAACAATGTGAAACTTAATCAGAAAGAAGATGCAGTCTGCTTGTTTTGTGAGTTATATTCCACTTCTACAGAATGATGGATTTGTTGCTGTATCTGTCATAGGTGGGCACATTACTCGTCGGCTGGAGTTGATGAGTGTGAAAGCTGTATTCGCTATATTTGCGATTTATGCCACTGATTAGGCCTGTTACTGAAGAAAAGTGTTCATTGGTTGTATTCGTTGTTCTTCGCAACTATTTTCTTTATAAATGCAAAAAAAACAATTTGTTGCTATTTTGTGCATTTTGTTCTTATTCATTTTAGTGCAGTATGACAAAATCTCATTTTACCCCACCTATGGGGCAAAATGGGAAAAAACGGACCCTTGGGAAATTTAAAATAACTTGTTGTTTGTAAAGTAAGGCTTGACTATTGGGGGGTGGTTTCTGTAGTAGATAGATTAAACTACCTGCCATGTAAGTTTGGGTTCAATATTCCCAGTGTTAACGAAGCTACGACGGTTTCCGCTAAAGTGTCCCATTATACCCATGTTTTTATACATTGCTTGCAAACAGACGATATTATTTAATTTAGCTCGATTGTTTGCAGAAAATTCTACCCGGCGGTGGACAACTTCATTTCGTCAAATAAACCGATATATTAGCAACCATTTGTTGGTTTTAATAACGCAACGGTATTATACGACAAAACAATTAACAGTAGCAAAAATTACTGCAAAAAAGTAAAAATGTGAAAGTTTATCCTAAACGGCAAAGCATTACAGAACTCCTGCTTTTAACGTTTGACAGAAAGATATAGAAATATGCCAGGTATGAAATGAGGATGCTGCATTTTTACGGTTTTCCAACAAAGTCGGCAACATCATTTTGGCGAGTGTATCTACACATAAACGTTCATTTGATTTGTGCGATTGTTGACGTCCAATTTTGTGTTTGATATTTTATTCGACTGTAGGGGTTTAGAGAAACAAACATTGCGATTAAGGCTCAAGACTATTTGTGATACTTAGATAATGTAGTATAATACTGATGGCAAAATCTTGTTTAAATTCGGCGTACACTGCAAGATACAAATTAAACAAAAAAATACAAATTGTAAGAGCAATACCTATGACGTCAAAAGACTGTAGTTAAAAAAATTAATACAATTTTACCGAACTAGAGAGTAAATCATCTGGAATAGTGCACAAATCTCAACAATAAGCAAGTGCGTTCACTGCTTACACAAACAAACAAACGTAAGTTGACACGCCTACACATGATGTAGATTTTTATTCCTGGTTTACTATGTAAAAAAAATATGCGAAATGATTTCTACAGTTTTACAGTTTTGCGCATAGTTAAATCACATTCTCTACTTTGCAAATGAAACACCCAACACAAAACGTATATAACAAGCAAGCTTACTCCGCAACACAAATATATTTACTGGGAAATGTGCATAGACTTGAACCACTCATAATCGATTTTTTATAATAGTTAACGCCTAATATTTGTGTTCGAATATTTGAGAAACGTAGAAAACGTAATAGCGAAGAAACCAGAACAATAATAGAACAATGCCTACGATATACAATGGATACAATTTGAAAATCAGTGACAGTATTGGGACACAAGGTGGCCGCTTGGTAGAACTCGAGAGCCAATCAACAATATAGTTCCCCCATTTCTACACCAAGCGCCCGAAAACATGCGATAACTATTTACACAAACAAAGGCAAGTCGATACACGTACAAGTCATAACAATATGATTAAAATTGTCATTTCTTGTTTACCATGGGAACTAATTTACCCGAAATTATTTGTACAATTTTACATTTACATTTTACCTATAGTTAAATCACATCCCCTACTTTGCAAATTAAAAATACAACACAAAACGGATGAAACAAGCGAGCTTACAGCGTAGGAAAAGCAGATAGGAGAAGTCAAGACGTTGACGTTTTCCTTATATATATTAATGGAACTTTATCGCACCAACAATAAATGCACAAGAGAAACAAAAATAAACTCGATGACAAAAACAGGAAGAACAGAACATAAAATAGGCAACAATAAACTTGCAAAGTAATATTTGCTTAATAATGCCATTTACAGTGATTAAGAGAACATTTTGCAGCCTGTAGAGTGTAGATAAATACCTTGTACGAGCTGCGTGCACGAAAGCAGGCGATTTCAATATGTACACAACAAAACGCCGGGAAACTGATTGAGATGTTATTTAACACTGATAAAAAACTTATTTTAGTCATAAGCATTGGCTGTATAAACATTTAGATAGATCCCAGTTCCCGAAATTAAACTTTTGTCCCCAGTCTCTACTGCAAGGTAAAGCATACCACAAGACAGCTCCACATTTAGATAAAGCGGAAAAAGGGGGGTGGGGTAGGGTGAAAAACTAAGTTTTAAAGTTAGTTTTAAATTTTGTTATATCACCTTACTTTAACCCACATTGTCTAAACTGGCAGAATTTTTTGTAATGTCTCGTTTTAACAAATACGTATTGGTGCACTTTGCTTCACTTGTCGGAATTTAGCTAAATATTGAGGTGACGTGAAATGGTGTTAGTAGATTTTTCCCGGTACATATAGTACAAAAGAAAGTTACAAAAAAACTTTGTAGAAATGTCATTTAGGTGTGTCTTCGGAAACGCTTTAAGCTAGCTTCTGTTTCTTTTTACATTTCCACAAACCGGTAGAAATGTCTGTGGAATACTTCCACGGAGGTACACTGAAACAAAAAAAAACAACCCTTAGCAAAAAAAGCAAATGGACAGTCAGTTCCACAGGCTGAGGCTAATTTTAGATCGAATTGTAACACACACATTTGTCAAATGCTTTGCTGGCACAAAGTACACGAATCGCAACAATAAGAACTCAACTCGTACCAATTTAAGACTGGAAGCAGGCTGAATAAGCATGCCTTTCTTTCAGGGTTCAAAAATATGAAACTTGTGTCAAGCCAACTAGACAAAATAAAGGTACCAGGGCGTAATGAAAAAAACTGGTTATTCATTAACATACTTGTTTACCAACCTGAATCACATTGCGACCCTTACGCTTTTTCAACAGAACTAGTGAGCGTTGCTATAATAAATGGGGCAGTGAATTGACTCAGGTTTCCCATCTTGCTTAAATTGGGGGGCAAAGCTTCAGGTACATCGTCAGGCACATTGATTTCGTCGTGATCATCGGTACTAACTTGTGACAACTCATGAGCAACTTTAAATATAAAATTAGGTAGATGTTACGTTAAGATTGATTGTACTGTTTAATTTACAGTTACTTTGTTCTGCTTTTGGACGAGAAGAAGCATCTCCGTCCCAACATTTTCTCATGAGGTTTGTGAGTAAATTGAAAATCTCCTTGTCGTCATCAGCAAGAGTTGTTTGAACATTTGTCACATGTTTCACATCGTCGTCCGGTCTTAGGCCTGATTGAATACGCAGCATCACCACCAACGGAGGTCGTTGATTGCCGTGAAAAATCGGATACAATGTCACGATTTCATACAAAACCATTCCGAAGCTGAAAAAATGTATAAGCAACGGGTTTAATGCAACACCATGATTGGTTGGAATACAGGTTTTGTTTAAATTCTACCCAAATATACAATGACAGCTAACCTGTAGATGTCCGATGCTGGGTCAGGTATTCCCTCTTTAAAAAACTCAGGGGAAACGTAAAAAGCTGTATATTCCTTGGTGTTGCTCGTGTCAACAGTGGTTGTCATTTCAGTAGCTGCTATGACGTTATTTGCTCCAAAATCAGCAAGTTTCACACATAGATTAGTAGTAAGTAAGATGTTTTCAGGTTTAATATCACAATGACAAAATGTTTCGCCTGGTTTGTAGTTGTGCAAGTATGAAAGAGCAGAGATAAGTTGTCGAGCGAACCGAAGTCTCAACTTCCAACGCAGGTTTTTTTGCCTGTGTTCCTCCAAGTAGCTTTTTAGATTTCCACCACCGATGAATTCCAGTATTATGGCAACCTCGTTATTCCAACTAGTAAAGCCATAAATTTGCACGATGTTTGGATGACGAAATCGAACCAACGCTCCAGCTTCCCGCCGAACACTGCAAAGTGTATTTAGTGGTATAAGGATGTTGAACGTAAATTTTTTGACTTTGTACACTGGTCTGTTCATTTGACATTGTCTACGCAGACATTTTGGACCATTTTGTCACCTAACCCTTAAATTAATGTTTTGATACCAATTTACCTTGAGACAGACTGTTGGAAAACTTGATTTTTATTATTTTTTGTTATTTTTGATAATCAAAACCACTAATCAAATATTTTGCTTATACACACCCATTTTTGCGCTTGTCCATTTCTGGACCGATGCCTTTCAGAGATATGCACTTTGCAACAACTCTTCCCCAAGATTTATGGTAGCAACGACGAACTGCGCCAAATCCTCCGCAACCAATGTAGTCTGTCTTGTCAATATTTGTAGCTAGTGACACTGCATCAACTTCAGTTAACTTGGAGGAGAACTGCATCTGAAACAACGCAAAATATGTCGTTTACGACAGAACAAAGTGAGATTAGTTAGTGAAGTGTCGCAGTAGACCAGCGGATCTCAATGTGGGGTCCGCGGAACTTTAAGGGTCCGTGAGGCAATTTTGGGGGAACCGCGAAGTTGAAGTAATGCGATATTATTATTTGGCGTCAGTTTGTGTCACTAAAGAAGTTTAAATCAAAGTTGAATTGAGAATTGACTGCCTCCATTGCTAGACAATAGCCTTTATTGAATGACAACTATCAAAAACGCAATTGTTCACAATCGTAATGCTTCTTGTTTTGTCTGTGATGTTACAAGCTGTCTTTGGATGATTATTATGCGCCCTTTTGCATAACTAGCTAAAATCAACTTTCGTTTCTATGAAATACACATTTAGGCTTAGGACCGCGACCCCTCAAAACAATGGCAAAAAAACGTTTTGAAAAAAATATGAAAAAGTTTGATAACCACTGCAGTAGACCATTTCGACAAACAATGTCAATAGTCAATTCAACACTACCATTAAAATGTTTAGAATATATTTTTACCTTGGATTGACTCTGTGCTGTTTTTTTAAGGATTTCCGCAGATTTAACGACAATGTGTTCTTCAGGATTAGAGTGTGGCCTATGGTCTTCTGGTGCCCGAGATTTTGGTTGGCTACTAGAGTGAGAGCTCTAAACCAACGACGTTTTTTAACACAACGATAAAATAACCAAACCACAGAAAAAATAAATTAATTTAGCATGTCAAAAAATTTTTACATTTTCCGTACTGTAATCAAATTAAAACAATTAGTTTAAAATACGACTTAAACTTGATGTGAAATTGATATGTCTAATAGCACAAACCTCTCCCCTGGCTGGGTGAGCTTCCAGGGCATGCCTCTGATCAAAGGAAGGAAGTGATGAGTTGAGCATTTTTAATAAAGATGAAGCAGATGTAATGAGTTCCGGATCATTGGCTTCATTAATCCAATTACACACTCGCCTGATATTTTCCGCATATAAGTTCAACTCAGATGTAATGGGTTCCAATAACCAAAGTTTTTTAAGTGACCAATCTTTCGCGGAGCTTGTTGAGACCAAGGTTTCAAGTGTATCAAAAACACCAGAACCGCACATACCAAAAGCAAACTTGGATACCAGTTCCCATTTGTCCTCGGTTAGTTGTCTCCGTAGCCTTTGAAAGTCATCCAAGGGCATAATCATCATCATGTAGAAGGCGGCAAAAAACTCCTGCCAGGTGAGATGAGAAAAGTATCTTACTTTGTGTCCGTCTAATATCGTCAGCTTCATATTCACTTGCTTTGTTACTGGTATGTTTAGGAATGCATTTATCGTTGAAGATTTAATCCCAGCTTTTTCAAAGTCCCTGTCTTTTAAAACAAATTTTCCGTTGAGAAAAGCATCCCAAGCCATTTTTGCCAGTTTCTCCATATCACATTCTTGACTCTTCGGATGATCTGTTGTTAGATATTGGCTAAAAGCAAAAGCTAGAACTCGTGTGAGTGAAACAAACTGAATATCTCCATCGTAATTCATCAGGTAGTTGAGTGTCAATATGAAATTGACAGGAACATAACAGTATGCAAATACATTGGGGTGTTGGATAAGTTTTTGGTGTATAACCTCGTAGTTGTTTCCACATATCTGACGTCCAAGTTCATCCTGTGATGTTGGAGTTAAACCAAGTATCTGGACTATAAACTTGGGTCGGTATGAAGGATGGAGCTTGTGCAGTTGAGATGGTCGTGATGTGAAAATCTTTCGAGCACGTGGAAGCAAGTTTCCTCCCGCTAAATGCTTCAAGTAACATTCTGCAGTATTTTTTTCATGTAACAGTGGTTTCGAAATCAAACTTGAAAATGATTTGAATGCTGCCTCATCCAAACCGTCGCAAATGATCAAAACGTGAGGATCACTGCAAATGGCAGAGAGTATAACGGTTGCCTCGTCACGTGTGCAGTTCCAGTCTGATAACATGGTGGAAACCAAAAACTGAAGAAGCGTCACCTTATCCATGAAGTCAAGGTGCCTGATCGCAATGTAAAAGACAAATGATACTCTTCCACATAACTGTCCACGTATAGCTTGTAGGGCCCACTTTTTGGAAATAGTGGATTTTCCTATTCCAGCTTGTCCAATAACGCCTAAGACATTTCCATGTTTTTCGATGTAGTTTTGCTTAGCTTCTTTTTCAACTGTTCTAAATATTTTCGAAGCCTCGTGTTGTGCCATCAGTTGTGCAACATTAAACATTTGTTCACCGGTAAAGTCACTTGGTGGTTCATAGACCTCCTTTATGCGGCGGTAGTGTCCTTCTGCTTGAAAATCGTCTTCAATTTGTTGTGGTTTGCTGACCATGGCAACGGGGACGGGTTCTATAGCTCGGTCTACAATTTTAGATAGTGACGATTCATCATCAGCGATGGCTTCAACTTTTTTGGTGAGTAGAAACTGTAGTTGCTCATCTAAAAGAGGAAAATTAATAGTTTGACAAATAATTTTTCGTCATCATGGTGCTACAATGCGGTGAGCTGTGTTCCTTTGTAGTGCATTGCGGTAGCATGTGTCGTCTGCTTTCTTACGAACGTGAGTGACACTACTTTCGCGTTTTAATAAGTGGGTTTTCTTAAATATTGCAACTACTGACGGTTGCAAACATAGGGGTAAACCTGTTAACTAGCAATTAAAACCTATGAATAATCCTATTATGTGTGTGTTTTAATGATCTTTTTTTGTTTCGTTTCCGGTGGACTACGTCACGTAAACATTTTAAAATTTTCTCAAACGACTTAACTCAAAAGTCAGACAAAGATAGTCCTCACATATTTCATTTTCAATGGCTTGTGTTGTTTGCTGATGCAGACTTGCTGAAGACTGGGTTACTGTAGATGGGCTCTTTGCTCTCCCAGGTTGTGCTACCGGAGGAGGAGGACTTTCTGATTCCGTCCATAGGTTATGGTCTGTATGTGGTTGCTTTGCATTGCACCCTGGTCCACTTGTGTTGGTGGTTGTGTCACCAAGCTGTACCACTTGTGCTTCCCCCTAAAATAAATTTATTATCGGTTATAGATGATTACACTGGTCAACACAATTTTTGGTGTCTTTAATGTTAAAACTGATATTGACTAATTTTGGGGTGCTGATTTCAAAAATCATTACGGTTTTCTTCAACCAGATCAACTTTTTAAGTTATTTACAAAATCAAAATTTATGACCATATTGATTCAATGACTTTAAAATCATGCTTTTATGTGTTTGTTAAAGTTTTGTTACATTATACACATCAATTTCCTACAGTGCAGTCAGTTTTATAGCATATGCGTTCTATGCTTATGCTCTGTCTAAAAATGGTTGGTGCAGGCTAGCGGTAACTTTGAACTATACATGTTTTATGGAATGATTTTCAGTCTAGTAAAGCAAGGTGGTAAAACTAAAATTAATAGTGGCTAGGTCATCTATAAGGTGTTGCATGAATTACCAAGATGTTTTATGCTACATTTCTGGTGTAAACCCATACAACACAACTAAAAAGAAAAAAAGGTCTGTATCAAATGTGCATATCTTGCACACTTCGATGAGGTCTTAGGGGTTTAGGACAAGCAATTGGCTCCACTTACCTAATGTTGACTGGAATATTGCAGTACTGGACAAAAACAGCAAAAAGGGACTGAAATTATTAGAAAGAGTACATAACTAAGTTATTGAGCGGTCTGAAAAATTCGGTAACAAAATGAGTATAAAGCTACACTTCCCTCTTGAAACGTAGGTGATAAAATTGATCAGAATTAAGCTGAAAGGTTTCATCAGGATATTAGTAAAACAAAATGTGTCAGGGAAGAAGGAATAATGTGGTCCTGGCTAACTGCTGTTGGTCAATTAAACGGGACGATATTGCTGCCACTCAGTTCCGAAAGTTACCAAAGTACATGTGTAGGGGTATACCTGATAACTTACACATTTGAAACATTTTTTTGTTTTTTTGTGTTGAATTTTGTTTCTTAGGAGTGTCCACCTGTTACATTTAAAATTAAATTCGAAATTTTGTTCTTGCAATAACGTTAATTCTAAATAAATACTCAAAACCAGTTTTACTTTTGTGTATAACTTACATATAGATTGTTTTTCAAATGTGGATGTACCATAACACAAAAACTAGACGTGATACAGATAAACTGGTTGCATTTTTGAAATCAGAGCACTAGAATTAGTCAAAATCAGTTAAAACATTCCAGACACTAGTAAAAAAATATTTTTTTTTTGTTGCCCAGTGTAACCATTGGAAATAAAAGTATAATAGATCTTTTCGAATTTCTTACAATTTTTGTAACATTGCTTTCGGGATGAGCTGGAATTAAGTGGGCTGGAACTGTATCCGATTCTCGGGATACACCAAGTGGAGATGAAATGTCAACCGAACCTTAAAATATACAACTTGCGTCAAGAAAATCGTAAAGTTATAGGATGCTTTGTAAATTACCCGCTTTGTTGGTTTGACTGGTTTGGGGAACATCATCATTCAAGACTTGAGATAAGTTTTGTTGAGGTAACGTATCGCCCAATGCGGGCGTATTAAGCCCGTGTTGAGCCATAATTACAAATTGCAAAGCATTTTGTTTTCAGTTCTTGCAAAACAAAGAAAAATAATATATCCGTAAAGTATCTTACATTAAAGTTAACAAGAGCTTGTCGGAGTTTTACCGCATAGTTATCCATTGAAGCGTTCCCAACAGTTTCTATTTATATGTACCGGTAACCTAATCCATAAAAGGTAACCTAAAATGGGGATATGGCATCTTAACTAGAGAACCGCACAAAGTAGTTTGCTTAAAATCTGACAAATTAACAAAACCAAATGCTGTTTAGAAACTAGTAACATTTTACCACCAAGCTCTCACTGTCCATTTGCTAACACACAGCTCTACTGCAAAATATTTCAGGACCAACATTTAAAAATGCCAGCGTTTCGCAGAATCCTGTATTGAATGTCTACTGTTAAGCATTTCGACCTATAAAACAAGCAGAAAAAATAAAAACCACTGCGCAAGAAGTTCAACACGAATTGTTGGGTAACGAAGTCATTTAAAAATTGCAGTTGGTTGGACCAGAAATTTTGCGTACGTGCCTGATTTTAGCTTTCACAGAAAAAGTTGTTGATCCCTGTTTTACGATTCAGGAATTTGTTTTCCCAAATTGGCAAATATCGAGAACTCACGTCGCTAAACGAGGCTAATACCTACAGAAAGATGTTGTACCTTGCTGGTGATTTGACCGCGGACATTGCGTACGTGACTGCTTTGCGCTTTTACAGGCATGTTTTTTTTCTGTTTTACGATTCTGGGATTCGACTTCCAAATATAGCAAATGCCGAGAACGCTCGTGTACAAACGAGTTTACTAATGATAAACCATCGTAAGTGCATACTAACTTTTTGCGCGTACAAGTTCAGTGCGAAATTAACGACTTGGAATAACGGTGAAGCTACAGCGCGTTTACCGCCTATTCACAACTTTCAACTGTAAGGCCTTGGTATGCAGATATGTAAAATCCGATAACAAATACAATATTTAACTTAGTTATAGTTCTGCTTTGGAACATAACGAAACGTAGCTACAGTACCTGTTGTTCCTTCTGTTTGCTTAGTTACGACTTTTGCAGCGAAACTTACTGAGGCAGAACGTACCAAGCGGAAGGGATATTGGCAGACAAGTGAGTCAACACTAAAGTCTGACAAAAAAAAGCCCCCTACTGTTGCAATATAATCCCTTGCTGTTGCAACATAAGCTGCAATAAAATCCCTGTATTGCATTCAGACTAGGCTTAGCCTAACATAAATCAACCCTTTAGAACCACCAACTGATTAATACAACATCAAATGTGGAACATATCCGCAGTGATTACTTACAAGTTTAAAACAAATGCCCAATATTGCAGTAATATTTAGGTCCAGTCCACTATGGATGACACCTTGCCACGTTCATAGAGGGCGACAGTCATTTATTTGCCCACCCACGCACCTGTAAACAATGTCCGATGATCAGGTACAGGACCACACATTTTTTCGCGGTGACTTCCTTACGGGCAACGATAAACTTTGGCCTGATACTGGTTTGCAAAACTAACTTATGAAGAGTCGTGGTCTCCTAGCATTTTATATGAAGTGTATGTTTTTAAATATAACGAGAAAAACTGCAACAATACTGTTCCCTTTAAAAATCACCAAATAATACTATAATTAATCAGTGAAACCTCATTATAAAATGTTCACGAAGTGTTTTGTTATACACACGCAACTGTGAGTAAAACGCTGCTTGGGACCCGTGCCAAAACGTTTCTTTTATTCTAACTGCTCGACATTGCTTAAACAAAAAAAACGTCATACAGTTGCCTAATTTTTTCGCTGTTCTGCGCAGTTTATATCTGGTTATGTTTATTGTATGTGGGGTGATATCTAGCTGTTATGTCTGAATTGCAGTTTTTCATTAGATAAATGACGAATACAGCAATGTAAAGATAAAAGTTATCGTGGTAATCTGTTGTATATTTTAAATAATCGTCTGCAGACTTTAACATTGCCGTTAACTTTTGCCCTTGTACAACGTAAGCATCCTCTATGTCATTTGGTTATAATGTAAGATGAAAAGAGATTGTTATTTTACGTCGCTTAATTGGCGTGTTTTTGATTTGATAAATCGTCGGTGGTTGTAGCACAAAATATATTATTTTTGTAGTACTGTTTTGATGTATTTACACTAATCAGCAAACGTTAACAGGGGCATTCTAGTAAGAGGTTTGGGAATACATAAAATGATGTTGTTGCAGTTTAAAGTCTTAAAATTGTTAGTATTTAATTTTGTGTATGAATATTTGAACAAGCTCTGGTCGGGCCAACCATGTTATTAAGGCTTACATTTATTTATTTATTTCATTGTTTATTAAAAAACGTATAAAAAGCATGTTTTTCATTAAATGAAGCATAGATTGCAAAGACCTAACAAGAGAGAAAAATTAAACAACATACAAGCGAACAATATGTACGGTGTCCAATGTCTAGAATTTGAAAATCAGTGACAGATTATGAACACAAGGTGGTCGCTTGGTGGCACTCGATAGCAGATTAACAATATAGTTGCACACATCTGCACTAAGCGTGTAGAACAGGGGTGGCCGCATCCGGCTCTTTGCCTGTTTTTATGCGGCTGTTACGTTGTTGTCGAAGCTTAGGGTCACTGTGGATATTTTGGTTAGTTTGTGGCTATGGAAATTTTGCTTTTAAACAAACTTACTATCGATACGGCCACAAACCTTGTCTTGAAACTGCAACCCATGTTGCAAATGGCTTGATTGTGATGAATTTAGTATCGCCACCTTACATTTTGTAAAACACGACGACAACTTTGGAGCGCATGCGCGTTAAATAAAAATACCGCAAAGTTTCTCACCAGGGAAAATCTTTTCAGTACACAATTTTTGTCAAGTTAGCCTTCAAAATGACAGAGAAAAAAGATTTCAGAACCTCTCCAGACGTAAATCTTACCGCAAGGTACTGATAGAAAGAGAAAAAAAGATGTTTTAATTTGTATGTTTGTGTTTGTGAGATTTGTTGAAATGAGAGTTTGTGTGTTTTAAAGTAGACAGTAAAAGTCATTCATCGTTGAAAATGACTGACCCGTGGCCTGTACATGTCAAAATGTGTCATTATTGTGTTTGTGTGCGACATTTAGAATAAATCTGGCAAAGCACAGGTCCATGTGTGTAAGGAAGGACGAAGCAATGAACATGTTTGCCCGTGTGTAATGTGGCTCTTTGTGGTAACCCAGTAACAAATGTGGCTCTTAGGTGTTGACCAGTTGGCCACACCTGGTCTAAAAGATGCGATCACTGTTTATACAAACATACAAACGCAAATTGGCACGCATACAAACTGAAACAACATGATTTAAATTTATTCCTCGTTTACCAGGGGAACAAATTGTCCGAAACTGAGTTAAATCACATTCCCTACTTTGCAACTTTAAAATAACACACAAAACGATATAACAAGCAGCTTACTTCGCAACACAATGCAGATAGTAGATGTCAAGTCGAAAAACAAAAATGAACTTTATTAGAAGAAACAGTAAGAACAGAACAGAAAGTAGGCAACGAACAGCTTGCAAAGCAATATTTTCTTGAGAGTACGATTTACAGTGAGTTTTACAAACACGAATAAAAGTTGCATTGTCTAGGAGTCGGTATGAAAAGTTGTCGTGAAAACTAAAGAAACTAATAATAATTGTCAATAATAAGGCAGAAGCACAATCGAACCATCTGCTTTTGGGATTAATTACAAATACATTGTACAAAATTTCAAAATGCACAACAGAAAAACGTACAGAAAGCGATTGAGATGTTATTCAACAATGATAAAAAGTTAATTTTAGTAATAACATTGGCTGAAAAAAGTTTTAGTTAAGCGATAATTTCTGAAATCAGACTTGTTTCCCCAGTCCCTACTGCAAGATAAAGCATACCACAAGTCAGGCCCGCATTTGGTTAAATTCCGATAGGCGGCGCAAAGAGCTGAATCATTAATTTAGTCGCTAACGTAAGTTTTCAGTATTTTTTGTGATACTACCTTAACTAAACCAATTCAGCCATTTATCGGAATTTAGCTAAATATTGAGGTAACATCAAGCGGTGTTATTAGATTTTTCCCAGTGCCCAAAGTGCCGTTACAGTAAACAAAAAACGTCGAAAAAATGTAAATTTGATGTGTTTTTAAGAATACTTTAAGCTAGCTTCAGTTTCTATTCTTATTTCATAGATCCGAAGAAGAATATGTAGATCTCCCGCAGAGGCAACCCGCAGATTTTCAATGAAACAAAACAACCAACCCTAAGCCAAAGTGAGTAGACACTCAGTTTCGTAGGCTGGTTGAAACACAGACAGCCGGGATCAGAATGTTTTTCTTAAAAAAGTTAATACAAAAAATGAAACTTGTGTCGTGACAACTAGACAAAAATAAGAGATCAAGACAAAAAGAAAAAACTGGCATTTACATACTTGGTTACCAACCTGAATCGCATTGCTATCCTTACGCTTGTTGAACAGAACCAGTGAGTGTTGCCACCACAAATGGGGCGGTGAATTGGCTCAGGTTTCCCATCTTGCTGAAAGGTTGATTTTAACACTTGAAGATGGTTTGTAGAAATATGAGCAAATTATATTCTACAACAAAAAATCTTTTGTACCAGTTTAGTATTTATATTTAAGTTTAAAATCAATTGCAAAAAAAACAAAGATTTGCGGTTCAACAAACAAAGGTGGCATTTTTTTTGGAAAACGTACATAAACGTAAATAACACATAACAAAACACATAAACAACACTTAACATTTTTTGTGAGATTTCGTCCAATTTTATTTTCGATATTTGAGCAACTTTACAGTGCAAGCAGGACAACCATGCGATTCAGGTATCATATTTGTGATTTTTTTATTGTTGATAATGTATTTAGCAGATGGTTAAGTTTCATTTGAATGCGACGCATATTGCAAAGATTTAACGAGATGAAAATAAAAACAATAAACAAGCGAACAACACATATGATATCCAAACGCTACAACATAAATGTCAGTAAAATTTTATCAATCCACGGTGGTCGTTTGGTGGCACTCAAGAGCAAACCAACATTAACGTTGCATATAGCCTATCTGTCCACAACGCCCAGGCAGACGGGGTAGCGGTCGAACTACAAACAAACGCAAAGATTGTCGACATGTATAAATACATTACTTATAGTTTACCATGGGAACATATTTACACAAAATGATTGGTGAGAATTTACATTTTTATGTATTGTGGTCATAGCATTTACGCAGTGATGTAAGTATCAAGTGCGTTTTGTGGTCTGTATATGCGATGATCACAGCCGCGACAACGTTGACAAAGTATACACACCAGAATTGCTACAAAATTATATTGTTATTGTCACAACATTGTTATGACAAACGCTACAAGATACCAGAGGAACAATATAAATTTCAGGAGCTCATAGCAAACACAATTTTGATTATTTACAGATGCAAACCACAGATTGAGTACAACAAAACTACTTATTTAAAAAGAGCACAACATACCAAACCAAAAAAGTATAAAACATTAAAGAAAGTAGTTGAGATCAACACAAAGCACACTGTAGTAATCAACAATGACTTGCAAAACGTTCCCCTTTGACATAAATAGGAGACGATTTCCAAAACAATACGATTTTTTTGTTCCAGTTCACATATTAATTTTCAAATTTCGAAGAACTTTTCTATTGGTTTGGGCCTCCATCAAACTGTCTTTCGTTTCTCTGAACGGATTTAGTGAAGTTTCTCAGTACCGGAACCCAGCAGTGGTAAACTAAAAAAGTTTAAAGAGATATGCTTGTTTTCTAGGGTTTGATGCGCACAAAATAGCTTAATAGAATTTTTAATTACATATTTGAAACACATAGGTTTTCATAATCTACTTTATTTTCACAGACGGTTAGGATTGTGGTTTGCTTTATAATCATAAGACATAAAAGGTAATAGAAAAAAAATCCGTGGGCTTAATGACTAACCTGAAAACTTGGCCATTTGGTTTTACAAATTAAGCGTTGCGTCGAGAAATGGAGCAGTGAACTGGCTCAGATTTCCCATTTTGCTTGAAGCGTGGGGTTGTGCTTCTGATACGTTGTCAGTCTGACTCATTTCATCATCAGTAGCAACTTGTGTTAAGCGATGAGAAACTAAAAAGTAGTTAAGTTAATATATACCAGCAAGGGTAAAAGTTATCAACCTCGATTTTACTTTGTTCGGCGCTGGGGCGCGAAGAAGCAATGTCGTCCCAGCATTTTCTCATGAGGTCAGTAAGGATATTGAAAATCTCTCTGTCATCATCAGCAAGAGTAGTTTCCACATTATTGACATGCGTCTCATCTGGTCTTGTACCTGATGAAATTAGTATCATCAGCAGATCAGGGCGTGGGTTACTTCCTTGGAAGATCGGTTGTAATGTCACAATTTCATACAAAACCATTCCGAAGCTGAGGAATAAAATATTTGTGAACAACACATGGAACCTAAACAAGTGGTTCCCTATCGGAAAGGCATTTCTCCCAACGAAAGAATTTTAAAACTTGAGGGGGAGGGGAATTTACTTTCATTTTTAGGTGATTTGTGGATAAACACTAAAGCTTTGGGAAAATGGCCTGTAAAGTTGACAAAAGACCCAATTTTAAATAATCTTAGTTTGGTTTAGCGTGTGCTATGTAGCATATTAGGGAGGAAGGAGAATGTTTTTAAGGGAGAATTTTGTCGAAAAAAGTTGGAAATCACTGCTCTAAATACTTTTAGCCACAACTAACCTGTAGATGTCCGATGCTGGATTAGGTTTTTCTCCTTTAAAAAATTCTGGTGAAACGTACAACCATGTACATTGCCTTGTGGTGGTCAAATCCAATGAGGTGGATTCCATACCTGAAGCCCTGATGACGTTATTGGCCCCAAAATCGGAAAGTTTTACCCGCAAGTAGTTTGTAAGTAAAACGTTATCCGGTTTTATATCACCATGACAAAATTGCTGACCAGGTTTGTAGTTGTGCAGGTAAGTAAGAGCCGAGATCAGCTGTCGAGCGAATCGAAGTCTTAGCTGCCAATGCAGATTTTTCTCCCTGTGTTTCTCTAAATAACGTGCCAGACTCCCACCACTTACGTACTCTAGTATTATGGCAACCTCGTTGTTCCAACTGGTAAATCCATAAATCTGTACGATGTGTGGATGCCGGACTCTTACCAAGACCCCAGCTTCTCTTCTAACACTACAAAAAAGTGATTGGCTTGCTTACATGCGGATATTGAATTAGTACTTTCTTTAGGTAGGTTGCAATACAAGCACCAGCATTGTCACAGAAACTATTACCAGTCGGTAAACAAGTTATCCCTGTGAATAACCTTTGACAGTTATTGTTAGTCCGCATAAGTCGAGATGTGTCAGTGACCATTTAAGCAACCATTTTGTTGTTTTGCTAGTTACATGTTAATGGTTACAAGTTTGGTGCACTTTAAACATTGAATCTGTTATATTTCACATCACTTATGGTTTCAACACATTAAAGACTGGATTTATGTTTACCCCTTTTTGCGCTTGTCTATTTGATGATTATCTCCTGTCAGCGATATGCATTTCGCAACAACTATTCCCAAAGATTCGTGATGACAGCGACGAATTGCGCCAAATGCCCCGCAAGCAATATAGTCTTCTTTGCCACTGCTAGTAGAAAGTGATGCTGCATCGATTTCAAGTAGCTTGGAGGAGACAACCTATAATATGTCAGTTGTCACAAATATCGAAATAAGATTTCCTTATACGGTTAAATTTTTTATTTGAATTAGACAAAAAAATATAATCAGTTTTAAAATGAACGTTAGCTCAGGATCCTGAAATAAATCCATTTGCTGATTAAGAAGTTAGAATTTTACATTACATTCAAAAAAAATTAAGCAGTGTAGTCAGTAGAAACTCAATTGTTGACCTTCTTGAACTTGTTTTGTTTGGATGTAAAGTATTTCTGTACCTTATTCTTAGTTGGTGCAAGTACGTCTTCTTGTCGAAGGTTGCGGCCTTGTACGGAGGCATCAACCGATTTTTGATGGTACTGCAACCCGTGTCTCTTCGATTGTTGAAGTATTGGTTCACAACTGTCACTCTAGAAAAATGGTTGAAACTGTAGAACATTATTCGTGATTGACTATAAAAAACTGTGGACAAACAAGTGTCCTTTACCTCGACGTTAGATGTTTCGGGCTTGCCATGTTCGTTAGTTAGACTGTCAGAAGAACAAGATTCTATAAACAGAATTCAAACATTGATCAACAGGCGCAATTAAGGTTGTCAGTGGAAGCAAAATAACAAAACAAAACCGACAGCCAAAATATAATGACTCATTATTCTAAGTAAAGCTTTTTACATGTCAATCAATAGTCCCTGTGATATTTCATGGTATTAGGCCATCAAAGTTTGGAAAACAAGATATTACTGGTTAGGTACCATGTATATCATAAACAATAAAAACGAGTTTATCCTACTTTACTTACCAAATGTGTCCAAAACTTTCGGAACAAGTTCAGTTTCTGTTTTCTTAAGCTTCTTTTCTTTTACAGTTAATTCCTATAAATATCACAGTTATTACAACCCAGTATTTGAGTTATGTCAAAATGATGTACTTTTTCATACGTAATCTCAGTTAAATCTAATACATGCAGATCACCATGTACTTATTTATAATAATCTTTTCACTAATACTTATTTTTTAATGATTTGAAATGTGGACATTTAAACAATGAGGCGCACAGTTTCAACTTGTCTGAACATGTCAAAAAAGTTACCGATGCAAACAGTGTAGCACATGTGTTAAGGGGACATTTTTGTTGCAAATGTTGTTCAAGAATATTCGGTTGCAGATGTTAGCAGGCATATCAACCAATACAAACCACTGTAATACCAGTTGTGCTTTTTGTCGATGAACTAGAGAAAGATTCTGCAAATCAGCTTGCGAAATGGAGTCGACTTCTTTGAGAAGCGAGGAACGAACTTCTTCGTCATCTATTTCGCAAATCCAGCTGCAAACTCGCTTTATTTCCTTGGTGTATATATTTGATGTTGACGACTTAAGAAGTTTAAAGAGTAAAGCTCTTTTAGACAACCAGTCTTCATTGGAAGTTGTAGAAACTAGGGTTTCCAGTAAATTGAAAATCGAAGGATCGCACATACCAAAAGCAAACTTAGTGACAAATTCCCATCTGTCCTCCGTTAGTTGGTTCTGTTGCTTCTTAAATTCCTTCATGGGCATAATCATCATCATGTAGAAGGCGGCAAAAAACTTCTGCCAGGTGGGGTGAGAAAAGTATCTTACTTTGTGTCCGTCTAATATCGTCAGCTTGAGATTCACTTGCTTTGTTACTGACGTATTAAGGAAGGCGTCGGCTGTGGAAGGTTTGATTCCAGCTTTTTGAAAGTTCTTGTCTTTAAATACCAAGTTGCCCTCAAGAAATGCATCCCAAGCCATTTTCGCCAGTTTGTCCAATTCGCATTCTTGGCCCTGCAGATGATCTGTTGTTACGTATTGGCTACAAGTGAAAGCAAGAACACGAGTGAGTGAAACAAACTGAATATCTCCATCGTAGTTCAGAAGATAGTTAAGTGTCAATATGAAATTGACAGGAACAAAGCAGTATTCGAATATGTTACGGTTTTGTACTAGTTTTTGATGTATGGCATCGTATCTGCTTCCACATATCTGACGTTCGAGTTTATCTTGTGATGTGGCGTTTAAACCAAGTATCTGAACTATAAACTTGGGTCGGTATGATGGAGGGAGCTTGTATAGTTGAGCTGGTCGTGATGTGAAAATCTTTCGAGCACGTGGAAGCAAGTTTCCTCCCGCTAAATGCTTCAAATAACTTTCTGCACTATTTTTTCCATGTAATAGTGGTTTTGAAACCGAGCTGGAAAATGATCTAAATGCTGCCTCATCTAAACCATCAAAAATGATCAAAACATTAGGGTCACTGCAAATGGCAGAGAGGATAATGGTTTCTTCATCTGGTGTGCACTTCCAGTCCGTTAATAGGGTAGAAATTAGAAACTGAAGAAGCGTCGTCTTTGCGGTGAAGTCAAGAAATCGGACCGTGATGTAAAAGATAAATGATACTCTACTACACAATTGTCCACGTAACGCTTGCAGAGCCCACTTTTTTGCAGAGATGGTTTTTCCTATTCCTGCTTGTCCAACCACACCAACAACATTCCCATGTTTTTCGATGTAGTTTTGTTTTTCTGTTTTTTTATGGGCTTTATATTTTTGCTGTGCCTCCTGCTGCGCATTCTTTTTTTGCCTAAGATCAAGTCCGTTTGCTTGAAACTTCTCGTCAATTTGTTTTGGTTTGCTGACCATGGCAACGTTCACTGGTTCTATACAACGGTCTAAATATTAAGCTAATGATGATTCGTCACTGGCAGCGGCTTTTACTTCACTTACTAGTAAATACTTTAGCTCTTCACCTGAACAAATAAACAAGAAAACCGTGTTACTGCAGCCGTGTCCGCGTAAACTTAACAATAAAAACGTAAATTTAAATCCCGTTCTGTATTATTTTATTTTTACTTAACAGCTAAACAAAACCTGTCCTCACATTTTTTATTTTCAGTGGCTTGTGTTGTTTGAAGATGATGACTTGCTGAAGGCTGGGCTCCTGTAAATTGGACGGAGTTAAAGAAGAAGTGATGAAATTCTACTGGTGCGTTGTACACCGGTCCAGTCGTGTGAGTGATTGTATCACCAAACTGTGGAGCCTCTGATTCCCCCTAAAATCATAGATAACCATTCAAAATAAATTGTAGCTGGATCCTATTTAATTTCTTACAATATTAATAACATTGCTTTCGGGATTAACTGGAACCATGCTGGCTGGAATTAAAAGTGGTTCTTCTTTTGCTGGTTCTTTAGATGTATTGGACTGGGGTCGAACTTTGTCCGATTCTCGGGATACACCAAGTGAAGGTGCAATGTCAACTGATCCTTAAAATATACACCTTGTGTCAACAAAATTGTAAAGTTATAGGATGCTTTGTAAGTTACCTGCATTGTTGGTTTGACTGGTTTGGGTAACATCAGCATTCAAGGTTTGAGATGCGTTTAGTTGAGGTAAAGCATCGCCCAATGGGGGCGCATTGAGTCCGTGTTGAGCCATAGTTACAAATTGTAAAACATTTTGTTTTAAGTGTCTGTAAAACTAAAAAAAAAACTATATGTAAAAGGGATATTACATTTACTAAAGTTTTAATCAGTAAACCTAAAAATGAGACCTGCTTTTTCAATATGCAATATCCTCTGGGCCAGGTGTCGCCACCAAACTATGGACCGAAGTCATTTCGGATCCTGACGACGTATGAAACATTTTTAACATGTTTTATTAGGTTTATAAATGGAGCTTTTGGAAGACATGTTGATCAAAAAACATGAACGCCTTTTAAACCTTTCCGGAATGTTGCTTTCTCGAAATTAAAGTTTTTCCGCTGCAATGTAATTGGCGTCGGTCAGGATAGATGTAAATAGCGTTGGTTGTAAAATAGTACTTTTCCTAGTTTGCAGTGGTAAAATGCACCACTTTCTGCCTCGAAAATTTGTTCCCTGTATGCAATTTAACATAACAACTCTGAAATAATCATAAGCAACAAAATATTGAAGTCAACTATCGCAATACTACACATTCAAAAACAATTGAAAAAATGCTGATCTACAACGTGAAGACGAAAACATCCGTTTCATTTTGCTTTAGTTTAATTTTAACGAAAACGAACGGTTTTCCTTATAACTAAACGCTAAAACGTTTTTAACAGTTTCTGTAGATATGTATAGGGTTACCTAAATTAGGGGTACCTTATGTTTGACTTCGTAAGATAGCAAATTGGAGTACAAATAAGGTCTTGGTGGCCAAAGAGTTTTGCATCAAGTAAAGCAGCGACTAAAGGTAACAGTGTTTAAATAATCGAGAGGCGCCCAGCAAAAAATGCAAAAAGTTATAAGAACAAGAAAATAAACCTAAAAGTTTACTGTATTTTAAGGAATTTTTATATGCCTTACAATGTACGCAATATTAGCCTACCTAATATGATTTATTAGATATTTTAGCATTTAGTTGACAATCACGAATCCAGAAACTACGACACTAAAGTCTCAAAAAGGACATGTCAAGGCTTAACAGTGATACCCATGCGTTTATACAGAAAAACACTTACCATGCAATAAAACACTGGTTTAGTTCACCACTCTAGTAAAGATCCTAAGCTTTAAGAGGCTATTCACCCGAACGAAGCGACAAAGCAAAAACATTTTTAAAAGTGACATTCCACTTTATTAAAACGCCGTATATTTACTGCATGTCGCCATCCGATGCATGTACTGCCTTGTGAACAAAACCGTTTTCCTATCTATGGGTACGGTGGAGATAGGAAATTTGGCTTGAAACGCAAAAAACGTTTCGAAATCGTTTCGACAAAACGAAATTCGTTTCGGCAAAACGAATTTTGTTTCCAACGTAAAAAATTGTTTCCGAGCAAAATTTGTTTCGAACTGAAAAAAAAAACTTTAACAATATTTCAGAAAATTTGTTGCATTTTGTAACAATTTTGTTTCGAACTTTTTGGTCCACTAGATGGAGATAAAGAGCCATTTATTTTCAAAATCGATAAAAATGGCGACACAGAGTGCTTTGTTCAAAAAATCATTTCCTTTTAAAAATTACAGGAAACAAATTTGTTTCAAAAATTGTTACAGGAAACAAATTTGTTTCAAAAATTGTTACAGGAAACAAATTTGTTTCAAAAATTGTTACAGGAAACAAATTTGTTTCAAAAATTGTTACAGGAAACAAATTTGTTTCAAAAATTGTTACAGGAAACAAATTTGTTTCAAAAATTGTTACAGGAAACAAATTTGTTTCAAAAATTGTTACAGGAAACAAATTTGTTTCAAAAATTGTTACAGGAAACAAATTTGCTTCAAAAAATTGATATTAAAGTCACATTAATTTCCGTTTTAAAAAAAAATACCAAACAAGCAGTGAGTCAAGTTCAGTATCTTAGTTTCAATATCCGATTTTATAAGTTCTTAGGGGAAAAACATGACAGGTTATTAAAATAATTGCAAAACAAAAATTGTAACAGGAAACAATTTGTTTCAAAAATTGTTACAGGAAACAAATTTGTTTCAAAACTTATTACAGGAAACAAATTTGTTTCAAAAATTGTTACAGGAAACAAATTTGTTTCAAAAATTGTTGCAGGAAACAAATTTGTTTCAAAAATTGTTACAGGAAACAAATTTGTTTCAAAAATTGTTACAGGAAACAAATTTGTTTCAAAAAATTGTTATTAAAGTCACATTAATTTCCGGTTTGAAAAAAAAATATCAAACAAGCAGTGAGTCAAGTTCAGTATCTTAGTTTCAAGATCAGATTTGATAAGTTCTTAGGGGAAAAGCATGACAGGTTACTAAAATAATTGCACAACAAAAATTGTAACAGGAAACAAATTTGTTTCAAAAATTGTTACAGGAAACAAATTTGTTTCAAAAATTGTTACAGGAAACAAATTTGTTTCAAAAATTGTTACAGGAAACAAATTTGTTTCAAAAATTGTTACAGGAAACAAATTTGTTTCAAAAATTGTTACAGGAAACAAATTTGCTTCAAAAAATTGATATTAAAGTCACATTAATTTCCGTTTTAAAAAAAAATACCAAACAAGCAGTGAGTCAAGTTCAGTTTCTTAGTTTCAATATCCGATTTTATAAGTTCTTAGGGGAAAAACATGACAGGTTATTAAAATAAGTGCACAACAAAAATTGTAACAGAAAACAAATTTGTTTCAAAAATTGTTACAGGAAACAAATTTGTTTCAAAAATTGTTACAGGAAACAAATTTGTTTCAAAAATTGTTACAGGAAACAAATTTGTTTCAAAAATTGTTACAGGAAACAAATTTGTTTCAAAAATTGTTACAGGAAACAAATTTGTTTCAAAAATTGTTACAGGAAACAAATTTGTTTCAAAAATTGTTACAGGAAACAAATTTGTTTCAAAAATTGTTACAGGAAACAAATTTGCTTCAAAAAATTGATATTAAAGTCACATTAATTTCCGTTTTAAAAAAAAATACCAAACAAGCAGTGAGTCAAGTTCAGTATCTTAGTTTCAATATCCGATTTTATAAGTTCTTAGGGGAAAAACATGACAGGTTATTAAAATAATTGCAAAACAAAAATTGTAACAGGAAACAAATTTGTTTCAAAAATTGTTACAGGAAACAAATTTGTTTCAAAACTTATTACAGGAAACAAATTTGTTTCAAAAATTGTTACAGGAAACAAATTTGTTTCAAAAATTGTTACAGGAAACAAATTTGTTTCAAAAATTGTTACAGGAAACAAATTTGTTTCAAAAAATTGTTATTAAAGTCACATTAATTTCCGGTTTAAAAAAAAATATCAAACAAGCAGTGAGTCAAGTTCAGTATCTTAGTTTCAAGATCAGATTTGATAAGTTCTTAGGGGAAAAGCATGACAGGTTACTAAAATAATTGCACAACAAAAATTGTAACAGGAAACAAATTTGTTTGAAAAATTGTTACAGGAAACAAATTTGTTTCAAAAATTGTTACAGGAAACAAATTTGTTTCAAAAATTGTTACAGGAAACAAATTTGTTTCAAAAATTGTTACAGGAAACAAATTTGTTTCAAAAATTGTTACAGGAAACAAATTTGCTTCAAAAAATTGATATTAAAGTCACATTAATTTCCGTTTTAAAAAAAAATACCAAACAAGCAGTGAGTCAAGTTCAGTTTCTTAGTTTCAATATCCGATTTTATAAGTTCTTAGGGGAAAAACATGACAGGTTATTAAAATAAGTGCACAACAAAAATTGTAACAGAAAACAAATTTGTTTCAAAAAATTGTTATTAAAGTCACATTAATTTCCGGTTTGAAAAAAAAATATCAAACAAGCAGTGAGTCAAGTTCAGTATCTTAGTTTCAAGATCAGATTTGATTAGTTCTTAGGGGAAAAGCATGACAGGTTACTAAAATAATTGCACAACAAAAATTGTAACAGGAAACAAATTTGTTTCAAAAATTGTTACAGGAAACAAATTTGTTTCAAAAATTGTTACAGGAAACAAATTTGTTTCAAAAATTGTTACAGGAAACAAATTTGTTTCAAAAATTGTTACAGGAAACAAATTTGTTTCAAAAATTGTTACAGGAAACAAATTTGTTTCAAAAATTGTTACAGGAAACAAATTTGCTTCAAAAAATTGATATTAAAGTCACATTAATTTCCGTTTTAAAAAAAAATACCAAACAAGCAGTGAGTCAAGTTCAGTTTCTTAGTTTCAATATCCGATTTTATAAGTTCTTAGGGGAAAAACATGACAGGTTATTAAAATAAGTGCACAACAAAAATTGTAACAGAAAACAAATTTGTTTCAAAAATTGTTACAGGAAACAAATTTGTTTCAAAAATTGTTACAGGAAACAAATTTGTTTCAAAAATTGTTACAGGAAACAAATTTGTTTCAAAAATTGTTACAGGAAACAAATTTGTTTCAAAAATTGTTACAGGAAACAAATTTGTTTCAAAAATTGTTACAGGAAACAAATTTGTTTCAAAAAATTGTTATTAAAGTCACATTAATTTCCGGTTTTAAAAAAAAATATCAAACAAGCAGTGAGTCAAGTTCAGTATCTTAGTTTGAAGATCAGATTTGATAAGTTCTTAGGGGAAAAGCATGACAGGTTATTAAAATAATTGCACAACAAAAATTGTAACAGGAAACAAATTTGTTTCAAAAATTGTTACAGGAAACAAATTTGTTTCAAAAATTGTTACAGGAAACAAATTTGTTTCAAAAATTGTTACAGGAAACAAATTTGTTTCAAAACTAATTACAGGAAACAAATTTGTTTCAAAAATTGTTACAGGAAACAAATTTGTTTCAAAAATTGTTGCAGGAAACAAATTTGATTCAAAAATTGTTACAGGAAACAAATTTGTTCAAAAAAACTATTATTAGAGAAACATTAATGTGTGGCAAATCAAAGTCAGCTGTTTATGGTTGCAAATCCAAGTTGGCTCTTGAAAACAGTTTTCTTTTAAACCAGTTCGTTCGTGTTTTAGAGCCAGTAAAGTATGCTAATGGCCACCTAATTCTATTGAATTGGGGGCGTGCCAACGAAAATAACTATCATGCTCGCTTGTCACTTCGGTTTCGCTAACCTGAACAAACTGAAACTTTGCATGCTGTTTCTGGTTGCAAATCCAAGTTGGCTCGTGAAAACCGTTTAATTTCAAACCAGTTCGTTCGTGTTTTAGATTCTCTAAGATATGCTAAGGACAACCTACTTCTATTGCATTAGGGGTCGTGCCCGCGAAAATAACTATCATGTTCGCTTGTCATTTCGGTTTCGCTAACCTGAACAAACTGAAATTTTGCAAGCTGTTTCTGCTTGCAAATCCAAGTTGGTTCGTGAAAACCGTTTAATTTTAAACCAGTTCCTTCGTGTTTTAGAGCCAGTAAAGTATGCTAAGGGCGCCCTACTTATATCGCGTTAGCGGTCGTGCCCACGAAAAAAACTATCATGTTCGCTTGTCATTTCGGTTTCGCTAACCTGAAAAAACTGAAACTTGGCCAGCTGTTTCTGCTTGCAAATCCAAGTTGGCTCGTGAAAACCGTTTAATTTTGAATCAGGTTGTTCGTGTTTTAGAGCCACTAAGATATGCTAAGGGCGACCTACTTCTATTGCGTTAGGGGCGTGCCCACGAAAATAACTATCATGTTCGCTTGTCATTTCGGTTTCGCTAACCTGAAAAAACTGAAACTTGGCCAGCTGTTTCTGCTTGCAAATCCAAGTTGGCTCGAGAAAACTGTTTAATTTTGAACCAGTTCGTTCGTGTTTTCGAGCCACTAAGGTATGCTAAGGGCAACCTACTTCTATTGAATTAGGGGCCTGCCCACGAAAATAACTATCATGTTCGCTTGTCATTTCGGTTTCGCTAACCTGAACAAACTGAAACTTTGCCAGATGTTTCTGCTTGCAAATCCAAGTTGGCTCGTGAAAACCGTTTAATTTTAAACCAGTTCGTTCGTGTTTTAGAGCCAGTAAGGTATGCTAAGGGCGACCTACTTCTATGGCGTTAGCGGTCGTGCCCACGAAAAAAACTATCATGTTCGCTTGTCATTTCGGTTTCGCTAACCTGAAAAAACTGAAACTTGGCCAGCTGTTTCTGCTTGCAAATCCAAGTTGGCTCGTGAAAACCGTTTAATTTTGAATCAGGTTGTTCGTGTTTTAGAGCCACTAAGATATGCTAAGGTCGACCTACTTCTATTGCGTTAGGGGCGTGCCCACGAAAAAAACTATCATGTTCGCTTGTCATTTCGGTTTCGCTAACCTGAAAAAACTGAAACTTGGCCAGCTGTTTCTGCTTGCAAATCCAAGTTGGCTCGTGAAAACCGTTTAATTTTGAATCAGGTTGTTCGTGTTTTAGAGCCACTAAGATATGCTAAGGTCGACCTACTTCTATTGCATTAGGGGTCGTGCCCGCGAAAATAACTATCATGTTCGCTTGTCATTTCGGTTTCGCTAACCTGAACAAACTGAAATTTTGCAAGCTGTTTCTGCTTGCAAATCCAAGTTGGCTCGTGAAAACCGTTTAATTTTAAACCAGTTCCTTCGTGTTTTAGAGCCAGTAAAGTATGCTAAGGGCGACCTACTTATATCGCGTTAGCGGTCGTGCCCACGAAAAAAACTATCATGTTCGCTTGTCACTTCGGTTTCGCTAACCTGAACAAACTGAAACTTGGCAAGCTATTTGTAGTTGTAAATCCAAGTTGGCTCGTGAAAACCGTTTAATTTTAAACCAGTTCGTTCGTGTTTTAGAGCCAGTAAGGTATGCTAAGGGCGACCTAATTCTATTGAATTATGGGGCGTGCCAACGAAAATAACTATCATGCTCGCTTGTCACTTCGGTTTCGCTAACCTGTACAAACTGAAACTTTGCATGCTGTTTCTGGTTGCAAATCCAAGTTGGCTCGTGAAAACCGTTTAATTTCAAACCAGTTCGTTCGTGTTTTAGATTCTCTAAGATATGCTAAGGGCGACCTACTTCTATTGCATTAGGGGTCGTGCCCGCGAAAATAACTATCATGTTCGCTTGTCACTTCGGTTTCGCTAACCTGAAAAAACTGAAACTTGGCAAGCTATTTGTAGTTGTAAATCCAAGTTGGCTCGTGAAAACCGTTTAATTTTAAACCAGTTCGTTCGTGTTTTAGAGCCAGTAAGGTATGCTAAGGGCGACCTACTTCTATGGCGTTAGCGGTCGTGCCCACGAAAAAAACTATCATGTTCGCTTGTCATTTCGGTTTCGCTAACCTGAAAAAACTGAAACTTGGCCAGCTGTTTCTGCTTGCAAATCCAAGTTGGCTCGTGAAAACCGTTTAATTTTGAATCAGGTTGTTCGTGTTTTAGAGCCACTAAGATATGCTAAGGTCGACCTACTTCTATTGCGTTAGGGGCGTGCCCACGAAAATAACTATCATGTTCGCTTGTCATTTCGGTTTCGCTAACCTGAACAAACTGAAACTTTGCCAGATGTTTCTGCTTGCAAATCCAAGTTGGCTCGTGAAAACCGTTTAATTTTAAACCTGTTCGTTCGTGTTTTAGAGCCACTAAGGTATGCTAAGGGCGACCTACTTCTATTGCGTTAGCGGTCGTGCCCACGAAAATAACTATCATGTTCGCTTGTCACTTCGGTTTCGCTAACCTGAACAAACTGGAACTTTGCCAGCTGTTTCTGCTTGCAAATCCAAGTTGGATCGTGAAAACCGTTTAATTTTAAACCAGTTCCTTTGTGTTTTAGAGCCACTAAGGTATGCTAAGGGCGACCTACTTCTATGGCGTTAGCGGTCGTGCCCACGAAAATAACTATTATGTTCGCTTGTCATTTCGGTTTCACTAACATGAACAAACTGGAACTTTGCAAGCTATGTCTGACTCCAATTCCAAATTGGCTCGTGAAAACCGTTTCAGTTCGTTTGCGTTTTGGAGTCAATAAGGTATATTCAGAGCTACTTCGTGCCCTCGAAAATAAGAATGAATTTCGCTTTTTATATCCGTTTTGCAAAACTAAACAAACTGAAAGTTTGCAAGCTACGTCTGACTGAGATTCCAAGTTGGATCGTGGAAAACGTTTAACTGTATCTTTGTTCGTTCGTGTTTTAAAGCCAATAAGGTAGTGGCACCAACCTTTTTTATTACTTCTTGAAACTGGGTTGTTGTGAATCAATGCATACGTTTTGTAAAAGTTCACGAAAATTTATAGTGCGTATAATCCTTGACGGACTAAAAAGGCAGGGTTTATGAGGTCCATTGGCTACAACAATTTCTAGTTCACTAACCGCTGTTTGTTACCGCGCCTATGGCGTAACAGTCAATTGTTATGATTGTGGCGCAATGCATCTACTGAAGCGACCTACTTCGTTAGCGGTTGTGCCCACGAAAATAAGTATGATGGTCGCTTGTCATTTCTGTTTCGCTTAACTGAACTTTGCAAGCTGTTTCTGATTGCAATTCCAAGTTGATTTGTGAAAACCGTTTAATTTTATCTCTGTTTGTTCATATTTTAGAGACGACGTTGTGGTACCCGTTCAAAGACAACTTTAATCAATGAAAACTCAATTTATCGTCAGCAATCAAAGTGCATATTGTTTGCTATCTTGAACTAATAAAACCAGTAGCACATCCACGTGGACAATCAATAACAACTTTCGTTGTTTGGAACAAATTTGCACGTCCCACAAACTTCGTATTTCACCGTTAAGAAAATTTGTTACCATTTTAAAAGTTCGTTTCCTGCCGTTACATAGGCAACGCCAGGTATGACCGCTTTGAAATGATTTTATGTGCTGTCGACACAGCTAAATTATACAGGCACTAAATCACAATTGAACAACTTAACGTAAATGCAAACGATTTTTACAGGTCTACTATAAAATGTAAGTAGTAAACACAACAAAATATCGTTTCAATGTGATCAAAATTTAGAAAATGTAAGGCGCACATCATTAGCAAATGCGTTGAACCTTTGCATTTGCCTTAAACCAGGGGTGTGCAACAGGCGGCCCGTGGGCCACAATCCGGCCCGTGAAGCTATTTAGTGTGGCCCTCACCAACACACTGATTCAGAGAAATAATGCAAGTCTTGTATATAGGAATTCAGCAAAATTTTCCGCTTGTTTTTAATAAATGTTTTAAGTTGCTATACTATACGTAGCAAATATAAGTTAAACCAGCGTTTACTATCAGGTGGGCCATACAGCAGCTTGAAGGTACTTCCGACTGTGACGTAACAATTCCCTTCGTCTTGTAAACAATTACTTTGTTGTGAAAGCCAGTGTGGTGGCGAAACCGTATTTTTGAGAAAACAAATGTATTGATGCTTTAGAACAAGGGTGTCCAACTCGTACACACCGCCGTGCCAATTTTGGCTTTAAAATATACTCGCGTATCAACGTTTGGTACTTTTTCCAAACCATGTCTTAAACGTCTTAACGGTACGGGCTCAATCCGAATATTTGGCCAATATGTAGAACCCTATAAAATGATTAGAAAAAAATTATGTCGTCAAATGCGAGTAAACTTGTTTATGGTACTCCAGAAACCTTTTATTCTGTTTATGCAACACAAAATACAAATGGTTTGCAACGGGGCATAAGTTTTGTCAAAAAACGAACAATTTCACGAACAAATTAGTGGGTTGTGTAATTTTACTACTGATAATCTTTACTGAAGTTAGAATAAAGGCCATGAAAAATCAATAGAAACAAATTTAATTGCGTGACAAATCCTTATGTTTACCATGTAAATGTGCAAAACTTGTGTGCCATTTTCAAATGCTCTGCGTGCCACGTGTTGGACACCCCTGCTTTAGAAGAATTTTAAATTTATTGTGTACATGACAAAAATTGTATGGCCCTCGCTTGATGTTCGAAATTGGTTATATGACCCACCAACGAAAAATGTTGCATATCCCTGCATGGGCGTCCGCAGCGGGGTGCAAGAGGGGGCGCGTGCCCATAAAATCATTTTTAAGGAAATGCACATGAAACCACTTTTAAGCGGTCATGCCTGGCATTCGCTGATGATGTGTGCCTCTCATTTTCCAAGTTTTGATCACATTGAAACGGTATTTTGCTTGTGTTTACTACTTACATGGTATAGGTTAGTTGACCTGAGAAAATCTTTTGCATTTACGTTAAGTCGTTTGTGATCTAAAGCCTGTTAGAACTAGTTAATAATTACAACGATAAACACCAAATGCACATGGTAAGAACGACATTTTATTGATTTAAAAAGATAAAGTCACTCAGTTACCCAAGCATAATACGAGGATTGCGCTTCTCATGCAAAATGACTCTAATTGACCACCAAATAAATCATTGTGTGGCCACAAAAACCTGATGATATGAACAAAGTATACAGTATTGTGCTTATTAGTAATTAGTATCATAGTAAACATAATAAATTAGGTAAAACAAAGCACTTTACCAACAGTTCGACATTGGTTCACACAGTTATATAAAGGCAGAAATAAATGTGAATGAGACATGGTAAGTTGATATACCACAATAATTTGGTTCAAGAAATGAAAATCTGCTTATATACAAGGGATCTAGCCTGTAGATAGAAGATTTAATCAAATGATTATACATGACAGTAATCCTTTTACCTACATCTTTAAAATTACACAAATATTTTTTGTCATCAGGCATATAGACTGAAAAACAGTAAGGTGAAACAGCTGTGCATAGGTGCCATTACAATGCTTTGCTACATTCAAACTAACATATATAAACCAGCTGTCATGGTTTAAGCTACATCAATAAATAATGAGGTTATTACAACATGCCATCAAACAGAATGCTTAAATTAAAAACAGATTTTTAATTCATCATCTCATAGATCACTTTTGCCAATAATTCAACATTAGAGAACAAAGCTTTTTTGCGTTTATCCAAGATCCAAGACATAAAGACCATAAACAGCATGAAGGTTAAATGGCATTAACATTAATGAAGGTTTTCAAATAGGTATTAAGTGTAACTTGTGTACAGGTGGAAAGAATGGCCAAACAACAACATTACTTTAAGAAAAGTAACATGCTGTTTGCATTAATGGTTTTGTGGACACTTTTAGAACCTTCAGTGAGCTCATATAAGCAAATTTCTTTCACAAACAATGACTTGACAGGGGATCTTTTTTTACAAATAGTCTACTGGATGACAATCTCAGCCAACCCTCTGCATGTTCCTGTTGATTCTTTTTGTGCTTGTTAGCCTTCTTGGAGGTATTGTCCTAAAGTGACCCTAAATGCTTCCCCAATTCCCACCGTCGACAGTCACTTTGCATTGCTTCACTGTTTTGTCAGGTTCTAATCTTTGAGGTACAAAATTGGACAAGCTGTTGCAAATTTCACCATGTAGACTGATTTTCCATTTCACATACTATTGTTATTTCAATGTTTAATCTTAATAACCTGCGATTATTTCCACAGAAAAATATTCATTTACCAAAAATTTACACTAAACCCACTGTGATCTAATATTTATACACAAAATGGGAAGGTTGCAGTACATATATTTGGAAAATTTGCTTTCCTGCCCTTAACAAACGGCATGGCTTTCCTGATATGACTGCATTTAAAGGGACTAGTTTAGTTGAATCTGATTCTTTAAGTCTAAAATATATTTCTTGCATTAATTAGTTTTCTATTTCTTGCATTAGGCATGACATTGCTGTTTGTATAGCTTCATAAACTGAAACACAGTAGTTACATGAAGTCCAATGCATGTGGTACCAGAATACTAAATGTCAGAAAGTTACATTAGGCAATTAAATAAATAAATGATTTTTGCTTGTTTATCTGTCATGTAGACAATTTTGTAGATAATTCTTGTTTAGTTAGGATACTTAAATATCAATGACTGATTCATTTGAAAGCCTAACCATCCAACAGTTTCTTCAATATATTGGCAAACATAACTGGCCACCGAATAAATTTTTCACTAATTTAAGCAGCAAGTTTCTGTGCACATTTCGCTCATCTTATCATAGAACTGGTAAATGTATTGTGACTTTCCATTGGTTTGCACTTTCCTATTTCCAGTAGCCAAAAATAAGTTTACTTTTGATAAAGACTTTAAACAGTGTAACTTTGATAAATCGAACTGATTAAATCATTTTTTAACATTTTTTTATTATCTAAAACAGTCGGGGTCATTTATATCTATTACATTTTATCATCACAATAGTTTTCTCAAAGACTATTTTCTCAAATTTGCCAGCAAACGATGCAGAAAAACATTTTTCGTCAAACTAGTGCCAATAAAACTGCTTTTCAGCAAAGAATACGCGTTGCCCAGCAACCAATGACGTCATTTTTACGTAACATTTAATTTTATTGTTAGCAAGACAATTTACAAAAAAAATAGGTGGTCGTTAAAACAAGTTATTGAAAAACACACCAAAATCCATATCTTTTGCGTTAAAAGTAGCCCCGTTTCACAATCCTTGAATTCGCGTGCAACAACTTGTGTTTGATACACAATAATCTTCGCCGCAAACTGAATACAAAATGGTCCTCTATCGCCACCGCAGTGGAATTTTTTAAATAATTATTTTAAAGCCCTGCAATAATTATAAAAAAAGCAATTAGGGAGACATAGTCATTTTTGATCCACGTTCAAACATTATTTTGCTTTTATTTATGTTGAAACATTTTTGTCGAAACGATTTTTCCTTAAAACAAATTTAAAATTCGGAAACGTTTTTTCAAAAAAAATAAAAAATTCGAAACAATTTTTTTGCTGAGTCAGCAAAATTAGGCGCTCACCGTGTAGTAGGTCACAGACAGTCTGTTACTTTAATAGCAATATACAAAACTAATTCCACATCACAGTATAAACTGGTGTGTAGGCAATAATATGAATAATACTTGACACACTAACATTGATGGGTCATCCTAATGCAGACTGATTGTACCAAACATGGGAATTTGAGGCGTTTGATTGTTTTTAGAAACATTAAAAGTTGATTTGATTGCACAGCAACAACTTTTATTGAACTGTTTAGCAGTTTGGAATGTGGCAATGTCAATCATTACTTTTTCATGGTAATACAACAATTATACAATCCCGACTGAATTAACCACAAATGAAATATCTTTCTAAAGACAGATGTGGCGCAAATGAATGAAATGGGTAAAAATACTGTACGAAACAACCGGTGAAAATAGAATTTTTACATAGTCAACCATGCATAAAACTGCTAGCTAGACTTGTTGGATTAGCGTTTGCTTCGTCCCTTGTCATGTAAACGTTTACTCTGCTTCAACAAAACCTTCGCGATTACACGGAAGTAAATTCCAAGTCACCCAGGCGTGAAGTTTTACAAAAACAGCGTAGGTAATTACGCTCTTGCAGGAAATATAAAAATAAGAGATTTTTTAGTATGTCATAATACCAGTAAGTAACTTTAAAAGCTGCAAATACTGAAACAATTACGACCCACCAAACATTGCCTGAACTATTTAATCTTGTTTTGTTTTTTGCCAAAAAACAGCAACTATTACTCTATCAGCATTAGGTTAATCTTTACGATTTCATTCGAGTTGTCATATATTGTGACAGACATACAGTAACCATACCAATCAAAATCTTTCAAGAGATTGTTGCATTGTACCAACCTATTTTATCTAGTAACATTTTTTTTCCAAATGTAGGCTAATTAAACCAAAAAATATGATGCATATATTGTGACAGATATATAGTAACCATACCAATCAAAATCATAATTTTTAAACAGACTGCTGCATTGTACCAACCTATTTTATCTAGTAACATTTTTTCAAATCTAATTAAGCCATAACGTATGGTACAACCATTAAAAATGTCACTGCACACGATTTAAAATGGGACCCAAAACGGAACTTATACGTCCGAATGGCTTTATACAAAAAATCAAAGGCATTTTTAGACAGCTTAATTGACAACCATTTTGTTTTTGCACCAGTTTGGTTAACTAGGCAACACAGCAACAGTCATTGTCATCGGAAAAATGCACGTTAATGCTGTACTGTGTTGCAAATTACGACCTGGCAAGTACAGGGCAGAAAAAGCAAGAAATCTAATGGCAACACGCTGATTATAAGAATAACAAAGTTGATGTTGAACACACTGAAGGAAATTGTAATGCGGTGGAGCTGATTTCACGCTGGACGGGATTGGCGATGAAAATACTTTCTGTAGAACCATGTCCAACAGCATCAAACCGTATTCCTACGCTGACTCATTTTGAAACGTTTCACTTGAGTTAGGCATTTTAGATATTATATAGTATCACAAACTATCTACTTTTAGTCTCTGACCAACAAGTGCCATTCTACTTTGTACGTTTTCAGGTGTGTTTCTGCTTTTACAATTGTTCATGGTCGATAAATTGTAACTATCTATTCCTAATTACCGATTGTTAAAAAATCAAAACAGTACAGTATGCTATGTGGTAGAGCTGCACCATAACCAACATATGAGCATGATACATTGCGGCTTTGGAAATGCACCTAATTTAACAACACCTACTGTTAGGTTATCAGCTGCACTGGTACAGAAAGTCAAAGGCAACCGTACACCGCGATAAGACGTTGATAAACAGGTGATTCCAAGTCGATGTAACTTATCTAAGACAAACCAATCATCTATAAACACTTAAGTTGTAATGTTGAAACTTTAATACGAGTCTTAAAAAATTGAGTAGATTGTATTTTTTCCGGAATTCACATTTAATTGAATATTTATCAATTCCTTACAGGAAATCAAGCGAAAGCAATCTTTTTGTCGTTTGTAACCTAAATAATGTAATTGTACGACAGTAAAGCTACTTTAAATATGACAAATCAACAAAACAATATTATTTGAAACCAAAAAATTAAATAACTCTTTCAGACAACAAGAAAATCTTCCACATAATAGTGAAACTAAGTTAGTGCACGGTGGTAACAACTTTCATCAAGGTAAGTATTTAGTGGAGATGTACTTATTCGGCCAAATCGGTCACTTTTGTAAAGATTCGGTTTTGGCCGAATAATTTGTAGGAATTTTTTGTCACAAATTATCGTTTTTTTTCCACTGGAGACGTAAAAATCAATAATACTTTGACAGGTTAGCAATCATGCTTGAGGCGATGTTAAACCTCTCAAAACAACAAAGCACAACTATTCTGCACTAATTGCCTAGTATTTTTATGTTTTCATGTTAATCGCGTAACGTACGACTTCGCCTGGCGCCATAAACAATTCGGCTAGTTCGGCCGAATTTATTCGGCAAAACCTGCCAAATATGCGGTTTCGGCCGAACCGAAAGTTAGCCGTTTGGGGCCATCACTAGTGTTTAGTCGAAAATTCTTAACTGCACACTCAACAACCAAAAACTGCAGCCCAAGCTTTACTGCAAGAGAGCCAAGCTAGGTATGCATGACGTTGTCACACGAGACAGGAAACTGGAAATATTAGGTGACTATACAGTAATTCCACGGGCAGAGCGCGCTGCGTCAACATAAGTTTATGGTGCACAATTTCGATAACTTTACGTTAGAGAAACTTTGCGATTCTTTTCGACAGGCCGATTTTTTAATATTTAATAATCACGTTATATTTTCCCCAAATCAATGTATGTAAAAAATGCAAATAACAACTTGCACAGATAACAACACGTAACTTTTTTTCAAAACATAAAGCCACATTACACAAATCTTTGACTACAAATTCACTAACACACAGCTAACCACCACAATTTCAGGACAAAACCATTTAAACACAAGAGCGTGTTCTAGAATCTTGAAAAAATATCCTGTTGAGCATTTAGCATTTACGCTTACCTGTTTTCTTTAACACAGTAAACACGTACTGGTATCAACCATTATTAAACTTCTGAAATATAATTATGTCACTTTACATTACATTTACATTAGAGCATGCTTTGACTATCAAGTTACTAGCTTACAGCACTCTTGTAAACAATTCAAAGCCAAAAACATTTAACAATCCGACTTTGCTACAACCACAAAACTATAGACCTGCGCATTTTGTCATAGAACTATAGACCCCAATTGGGATTGAAAACAAACCCGTACGTCGAACGGCTTCATACACCCAAGCAGTAAAAAGGCATTTTGGTCTACGTGACACGGCGACAGCTAGACGGCCCCATGGTTCTGCACCGGACCATGAACAGGCGGGACAGCAGGGGGAAAATGTACCAGAAAACCAAAAACTGCGGTCGGTACAACCACACTACATGTTGTAGTTTTATTAAAATGCGAATTGCGACCTTAGAAATACAAGGCAACCAACAAAATCCAACACACTAAGTTTAAAAATAAGTTTAAATTAACGTTCAAAACGAAATTGTAACGCAGTTGTGTTGTACCTACTTTTAAGAAGTATCAAAAATCTTCTACTCATTAAGGATAAATAGAAGTCGCATTTCTGGTTCTGTTCTATTTCGTTGTAAAATACTGTTATGATGTCCTAAGTGCGCTCTGGCTTCACCAAGCGGTAAAACTTGTATGTAAATAAGGTCACAACGCGTGATAGTCGATGTCGAGTCGTTCCACATCACGAAGTACAGGGATGTGGTGAAAACGCACTTAAGCGTGTCCAACAGCCTTGTTGAGTCAAATTGTTGCTTTTTATTGGCAACAAGCTAAATATTTCGCTCATTCTCTTTTCTCTGCAAAAACATATGTAATAATAACAGATTTTTCTAGATTATGATGGTCCAGAACTTTACCTTTACCTAAGCTGACTCTTTTTGGTGAGTTTTATTTGATTCAGGCGAAAAGGAAAAAGAGTTAATGCAATGCGGAATGGCCAAGCGGGGATAACGCAATTCTATCTGACAAACGTTTGCCATTAACGCTTGAAAACAGTTTTACTGGCCCAAAAAACCTGTCACAAACTCCCAAAAACTAATTTCTAACCTTGAAACTTTCTTTCCAAACCTATCTAACCGTTACTTTATTACCTGTTCTCTTTGTGTGGATCTACATCACGTTTTTGCATGGGGCAAGAAACTTCAATATGTAAAACTGATTCCCAACTGTACTTCCTGGTATATAAACTATAGACTCAACGTGTGCCGAATATGACGAATTGAATCTGCTACTGATTCCAAAGGCCTTGAAGTATGTTAAACGTTGTTTATCAAGTAGTTTTAACACAATGTTTTTGTCTTAGTATTTAGTATTGTCTTAGTGCAGCTAGTAGGTGCAGGAATGAGAAACAAATACACAAGTTGTACGTAGACTTAGATTTTCCAGAATGGTGTTTACGGAGCAACAGAAAAGCACAGCCCTATTCTGATGTGAACAATAAACTTTATTGTTGCCTGTTAAAGCGCGAATCACCACTAGTTTAACGTTTATGTACTGTACATTTACTTCATGCACTATTTTTTTAACGTCCAAAAGCCTTTGTCACCGCGATTCGGTTACTGACATGTGGCGCCTGTTGTAGACTGTACCTGTTTAGCTACTCCGCTGCGACACCGCGTGTGTACAGGACTATAGATTTGGCCTACTTAAATTTTTCCAGCTTATACTACAGTAATAACGTTTCATAGCAAGTTTATGGGAATAAAACACCGAATAAACTCGAACGCAACCAATATTTTTACGCCTTACGATTTTGCAAATTGATGTCATGCGTTAAAACAGAACAATTGTTTTAAAGAAGAATGATAAAATGTTCAAAAAATGAGCTGTTTATTTAAAACTGTTTTATTCCGTAAAAATGATTAATGGATATAAAAAGATTGCGGGATTAGAAACGCGAATGAGTTTTAAACCATTTTTACTGAATTTCAACAAACAAATTACACAAATAAAGATTGTTTGTTCGCATTTTCTTACAAATTTGTGATTAATACAGTAAAATATTTTCTGAAATGAAAAATATTTGCAATTTTAAATTCGAACGCAACCACCTGTATTATGCGTCTAATCTTGCTGCGATTTCGCGAGGTTTTCACTTCGCTTTGAATGGTCTGCGTTCCATGTGGTAAGTCTTGTCGGATATACTTGTTTGCTTAAATTTTTAATACAATCGATGCCAGATCCAGAATGCCATAAAAAATTACAAATAATGGTTGCAGTAATATATAAGTTAGTTATCTTTTTTAATGTTGTGATGTCGTTCAGAAGTTTTTTTTCAACTTGCAGAAGGGAAAGTGATGCTTGTTAAAGTAGCGTTGAAAGGTGATTTCAATGCATCAGTTATTAAAAAGAGTCATTCGCTTGGGTCATTTTATGCATGAAAATGTGCAATGCCTTTCGCAATTCAACAGTAATAAACGACACAGATGGCAAAATTGTTTGTATTGTGTCTGTAGCTGCAGGAAAAAAAACGTGAAGAGAAAATTTTAGGGTTTGGACAATCTTAAACATCAGAAAAAACGTAACATGTGTTTAAACACAAAAACAAGCAAACCAAGAAAAGAAACCCAATGACGAAACCTCGACTAAGACAATTTAAATAACAGCAGAAAACGAATGTAAAGCTTTTGTTATAGGGGTTAGGGGCTTTTAAAAGAGATGAAAACAGTGTTGTCAATGGGTGTCGCTGTAGAGCGGAGTATAATATTCAAAGCCACTATATTTTTTTCATTTACGTTATCATTACTTAAGGCAGTTTGTGTGCGCTAACTTTATTTAATTTAGAGGGTTATCGGGAAAACCAATAGGGTTTAATGCATTTCTCGAAAGCCTTACCTACTGGCCGCGAAAGCTTTGTCTTATTTTGGGCACACATCTTGCGTCACAAGTTCACAAAAGAGCGCAAAGAGTATGACAATTAACAAGTGAAAGACACAGAATTAAAACGGGATATAACAATTCACATAGATTTAGAATAACGATTTTACTGTTTTATTTAGTTGTTTATACTGTTGGAATCTGGAATCTCGAAACAAAGGCCCACGACACACAAAATCAAACCAAAACAATAAACCTACAATCAAAATGACAGAAACACAAGAAAAATAACCGGGCTATACGAATGTACACACAGGGTCGAAAGCGGAATCTCTACAAATTTTACTCAAGTCAACACGCGTTTAACAAAATAACCAGGGTTTATTCTGTTGCTTGTCCTCCAACAGAACAAAGCAACACAAAATGATACACACACTTCGTCTTTACATTTTCCATGAACAGTTTTGCATTACATATCGACACATAAACAATAACGTTGTTACCAACAATCTTGCTACCCACACCGTGGGTGTAGAAAGGGTCGAAATCTATGTTGGCAGTTATATCATCCACACCCCTGGTTCCATTGTTGTCAATTTAGTGTTTTACGATAGTTTTTATTCGGTTTTTAGTTTATATTTTTTCCACAGATCCGTAGGAATGCTCGTGTTGGAGGTGAAAGAAAACTGAAACAAGAAAAACCATCCTAATCCAATGCGAGTAAACATTATTTTTCTATGGTTTTACACGGTGAACGGTAAAATTTATCATAAATTATTGCAAAATTTAGCTGACAACTACCAGACACAGTCATTCAAGAGGCAAGTAGGAAAATACATACTTTTCACTTAAAAAGTCTTAGAACATGGCCCAAATTTGGGAATAATGACATAATGGAGAAAAAAGGCTCTTTATTACCAAATCTGTTTACCAATCTGAATATTACCTTGATCCTACGCTTGGTGAACAGAACCAGTGAGCGTTGCCACCATAAATGGAGCAGTAAATTGGCTCAAGTTTCCCATCTTATTTGAGGTTTTGGACAGAGCTTCAGGATCATTGTCAGTCACATTGATTGTACTGTGATTATTGGTACTAACTTGTGATAAGTCATGCGAAACTTGAAATATAAAACAAGGTTGATATTATTTAAGATGAATTGTATTGTTTATTTTGCAGTTACTTTGGTTTGCCTTGGGGCGCAATGAAGCCTCTCTGTTCCAACATTTTCTCATGAGGTCAGTTAAGATATAAAAAATATCCTTCTCATTCCTAGCAAGTGTTGTTTCAACATCATTGACATGCGCCTCATCTGGTCTTATCCCAGAGATAATACGCGACATCAGAACCTCAGCTGGACGATCGCTCTCGTGGAAAATCGGTATCAATGTCACGATTTCATACAAGACCATTCCGAAGCTGAAACAATAACACAATTAGAAATTTATTTGGACAACAACGTTCGTAATCATAGCTAACCTATATATGTCCGATGCTGAATCCATTGGGCGTCCGTTGTAATATTCGGGGGAAACGTACAACACTGTATATTGTCTTGTGGTAGTCAAATCCAATGTTGTGGTTTTCATGCCTGAAGCTCTCAAAACGTTATTTGCTCCGAAATCGGAAAGTTTTATCCAAAGGTTGTTTGTAAGTAAAACATTATCGGGTTTTACATCACCATGACAAAATATTTGGCCTGATTTGTAGTTGTGCAGGTAAGTAAGAGCCGAGATGAGTTGTCGAGCGAATCGAAGTCGCAACTTCCATCTTAGATTTTTGTGCCTGTGTTCTTTCAAAAACCCTGAAAGCGTACCACCCCCGACATACTCGAGTATAATGGCAACCTCGTTGTTCCAGCATGTAAAACCATGAATCTTTATGATGTGCTGATGTTCAAATCGTACTAAAGCCCCCGCCTCACGCCGAACTCTGAAAAAGTTGGTTTGCCTCATTAGAAAGTTAGGCAAACAAACTTACTTCACAGTGGTAATTTGCTATCACTGTGGCTTCACAATGGCTTGCTAAATATACGCTACGCCTTTTTATACCCCTACCCATTTCTGCGCTTGTCCACTTTATGTCTGTCACCAGTGAGGGAAATGCACTTTGCAACGACTGTTCCCAAAGATTCGTGGTAGCAACGACGAATCGCCCCAAATCCTCCGCAAGCAATGTAGTCTGTTTTGTCCGTACTTGTTAAAAGCGATTTTGGATTAAACTCTTGTAACTTGGAGGAAAACGTAACCTGAAAATATCATTGTTTTAAGGACGGACATTCTTAACATGCAGAATAAAGTTGTTTTATTACTCTTTTTAACTACGGGTAAGAACAACATTCAATTTTGTATAAATATTGTATCTGAAACCTGACAACAACTAATTCATTATTTTATTTCTCGTCGTTTTTAGATTTTGTGTATTTATAAAGCTGTTAAAGATATACATTTATACCTCATTCGAAGTCGTGTGTCTCTCGAGGGCTTCTCTTCCCCGGTCATCGCCTTGTTCACATGAGGCGTGAAACTGTTTTGGTACCGTTGTTGAAGCCCACTGTTTCCTTGCCGTTGTTTTTACAGTCATAGCAGCCGCATTCCTGTAAACTAAAAATCAAAATGAAGATTGTCCAGTTATATAGTTTATCTCAACAGGCAAACAAACTTACAGGTGTCCTCACATTTTTCATTTCCAGTTGCTTGCCTTGTTTGCTGACGTTCACTTGCTAAAACCTGAGCTGCTGTCGATGGCCTTGTCGACGTTCCGGGTTGTGCGGTGAGACCAAGGATTTGTGATTCCGTATACTGCGCCAGCTGTGGTTGTTGTAAAACAAACGTGTTGTGGTGATGGTGAATTTCTACCGGTGCGTTGTACACTGGCCCAGTTGTGTGTGCGAATTTTTCTCCGAAATGTGGCTTTTGTGCTTCATCCTACAAAACAACCAACTTTCACAATCGACTAAAACTTTAAATAATTTTCTGCAACATTATGAGCAGCGTTTTCTTTTTGGTCCAACCTACCTCATGTGCACTCTTTCTGGATGTTGTTGGTAGACTGCGTTGGGGTTGACTTTGATCCGATTTTTTGGCCACACCAGGCTGAGGTTTACTATCGACTGCACCTTTGCAACGAATGGTGTTGACAAATCACAAATAAAAGCTAGTTTTGCATAATACCTGATTCGTTGGCGCGACTGGTTTGGGGGACATCCGAGTTTTGAGATGATTCCTCTGGTGGAAGTCCCACTGCCATAGTTACAAATTGAATGCAAACATTTTATATTTCTGCAAAACAACAGAATCGTAAAACAAGAAAAACACTATGCTTGCAAATGATAGCAAGACGTTTTTATAGTAACTGGGTACAAAACAAACTATTCTGGTTTAAATCGGGTAAAACGCACGACACCAGGTATAGGTTCACTACTGAATAAACCGTTGCCCACTCCTTTACTGTTTTTATTGATACGGTCTGGTTGAACTTATTCTCCGAACAAAATGCACGAGTGGCCTAAACACGAGTTTGTTGTATTTACGTATAAAATCTTTTTAGCTTAAACACGAAACATCGCAACGTCATGTAAGTCTCATGAAAGACGAAATACCAAGTAAAGGCGTAAAACGCGTTGACATCCTGGTATATATCGATTAGTGTGCATAGTACGCCCTTTTCAGTCTATTTCGTAAATGTTTACACTACTTGCAAAATGTTTTTAATTGCGCAGCAGGAAATCTCCTGTATGCGCGTTTTGAAAAAATCTATAAAAAAATATAAAACAGACTGAATTTTTTACTGATTCGTTTCCGGTTTGGTGGGTGTTCGAGTCTCGAGGTGAGTGTTGTGGAATTGCCTTAGTTACAAACTGTATGTAAACATTTTTTATTTCTAAAAAAAGCCTCCTGGTTACACACAGTCTTCGAAAACAAATTAACCCATACCCCGAACTCAACTTAATTATATTGACGTACTAAATGTTACACAATAAAATTTTGTATTGGCTCGAAAAATAGAAATACCTTTTGAAAGGGCAACTAAATGCACATCCCATACGTGTGGTTGTTCAAACATTTTACCTGGCTATTTATAGCAACAATCGTTTTTAGGGAGACTGAAAACTTTGACAATCGCTTTCTTAGAAAAAAGTGAAGCTTGACTAAAAAACTCTAACTAAACCGAGTCGTCTCGTTTTGAGTAAAATGTGGATAAATTCCTGCATGCTCGTGCTAAATCTTTCAGAGTTATTAAATAAACAAATAAATAATAGGAAAACTGGTCAATTTGATTTTATTTAGAAGCTTTTAGAAGTAACAATAACATATTGTTAATTTTGTGCAACACTTGTTCATCACGACACTTCAGTAGGCGACTGGTGGTGTGGAAAGGCATCAAGTCAATAAATAAGTTCTAACAATAGGCGCACACGCATCGTTGCCTCAAACACAATAAACTCGGCGTAGCTTCAATAAGAGCAAATAAACCCCTGATGACAATAGGCTAATAATTTTGTAACTTATTGACATGGCTGTGCACTTTGCCAGGGGTGTATTTACTTTTGAATTAACAAGTCAATAAAACTACACATACGTCATTGTGTTCCTGCTAACGGAGTGTGTGTGCCTATTGTGAGGCTTATTTATTGAATTAAATGCCTCTGTACATCATCAGTACCTTTCGCTACAGTGTAGCAAATTCCTGTAAAACTATCAGTGCGATCATTTAGTTGTGAAACCGACTGTTTCACTTTACGTTAGTGGTTTATGTTGATGTATGTTGACTTACAAAAGCCTAATTTTCTGCCTGTTGTGGTAAAAAAAAGTTTACGAACAGAACCGTTATTGATAACAATATGAAAGATAACAACGTCCGACGATCCTGTGAACCCTGGTTATTCTAGTAAGATTGAAGAAAATCAGTTAGTAGAAATGCCGAATGACGTGGATTTACCAGAACAGCAAACTACAGCTGGGGATAATGGTAAGTGCATTTTGTGTGTTATAACGTGTTTTAGCTTACGATTTGGTTAAAAAACTTAAAGTAATTTAGAGTTCGTCTGTTAAAATGCGAAGTATTGAACCTGGCACCAACTTGTTTCAGAAACATTGCTATGATTGTTTTGGTAAGTACGCAAGTGCACGCGAGTTAACGACGTACAACAGTTAAAAACTATCTAGTAGGGTAACGACATTGCAATTTGCCTCTTAACAGTCAGTAACGCGACACTTTTATGCACGCAGCAAACAACGGTGAATGTACTCAATACAAGTATGGTGCAGTTGGCAGAGTAACAGTTCATGTAGGCCAGTGGTTCTCAACTGGTGGTCCATAATGACTTTTTGTGTGGTCCACAGGATGTCTATTAACTTTGTTTGTAAACTAGAGATGATTGCATATTACATTTTGAAAGCGCATCAAAATGTTAGCTGTTAATAATTATTAAATGTTAGCTGTAAAAACAGTACAATTATAATTGTATCTCACTTCTTGAAATTGGTTTTAAAGAACTATGTTTTAAGCTTGGTTGTTTCGTATGCATACTTCAATCTTTGTCCATAAAGAAATGGTCCACGGTATTATTTTTGCTGGGCCGGTGGTCCATGGCCCGAAACGAGTTGAGAACCAATGATCTAGGCCTATAAAAGGCTTTTGTCGCTCCAATTTGGCAACGTTTGAGCGCCTTTTGTGTTCGTGGTTTACTGCTGTTCGGTATTATTTACAATTTAAAGTAGAATTGTTAATATGTCCTTAATACCTGTTTATTTAAACACGTGGGTTTTCAAACTGGCACCACTAGGCTTACGGAGGAAAAAATGTAATTCTAGGGAGAAAACTTGTTGTAGAGGGGGAGATTGTGGAGGAAAAGCTATAGCCTTATAGATATAAGGCGACCAATGGTTGGTATTTAACACAGCGATTCTCAAACTGTGGTCCATGGTAGTAGTAGGGAGATGGTGAAAAGAATCTCCAGTTCCGTGCAAGACATCCGGTTACCTTGACCTTGAAGACGTCTTAAGACTTCCGTAGGAAGTCTTGGCTACACGTCTTGGTTTCCGACTTCCCCATCTTGAAGACGTCTTGAAGATCCGGACTTCCCCGAATTTACCTTTGTGAAAGTTTCCGGTGACGTTGTAGGTGTTTCGTGGAATTTCAAAGGATGAGTAAGACTTGCGCAAGACCTGTTATTACCTGGAATTTCAAAGGAAGTAAGACTTGCTCAAGTTTTTAAAGTACTGGAATTTCAAAGGAATTGCACAAGTTTTTGACGTAGTCAAATATATGTATTTGTTTGTTTGTTTGTTTGTTGCAAGAAAGTGGGTCATGACTTTCATAAAAACAACCGAGTTAGTAAACCGCCAATAGTTGCGTCATAGACTTTTTACTCTGCGTTTCTAGTGTCAGCTGTCGTGTTTCACCGGATGAGCGAGCGCGCTGGCGCTCGTTAGATTATAATACAGGTATTGTTCGTTTTACGTGGAATTCCAAAGGAAGTGTTGTTTAAGACTTGCGCGCAGGTCCCTTTGTGATCAGCACACCGCCCCGAGAAAACTTATCATAACATATGGAGTTTCTATGGCTGAGTTAAAAACGCGTCGTCTACCAGCTGTGGTAAATCGCACGGATGAGCGAACGCGCGTCGCGCTCGATTGCGTATCGGATGAGCGGCGCGTCTCGTGCGCGTCGCGGGCTCGCGCGCGGCGTTTCGAATGCGTAATCCCGGCAGAGATTGTTTTTTTCGTTTCGATCTTTTTTATTTCTCTCACACACACACACACACACACACACACACACACACACACACACACACACACACACACACACACACACACACACACACACACACACATAGGTAAGCACAATTAAAGCAGTTTTTGAAATAGTTGTTGCACGAAGCGATCGTTTGCCCGGTAATTACTTGAAAAACAGTCTACAAATGCGTCAAGCGATATTTCACGCGCCATGGCCATAAGAAACAGGATCACGTAATGGCCGCACACCGTTGAATGAAAGCCTTGCAGTCTGACAGTGTTATAACACCAACGGTCGACGGCGTTCTCGGCCATGAATAAGTAAAAATCAGGATAGAGCATCAAGCCATAGCTGTCGAAATAGATACCCTCTCCATCTTGATTGAAATAAGCAGCTACCCAATGTTCACCTTCTTCGTTTGAGTTGTCTGTGTTAAAAACGAAACCGCAAGGAACTGACTCGGTAATAATGTCTTCTAGTTGATCTTTGGCAAAAGCGCCTCGAAAAATTCTTCTGGCTTGAGCATCACCGTTCAGTATTGTCGATATCGTAACAGTGTCCATTGTTAAGCGGCGTAGTCAAACAGAACGTTGCGATCACGGTCAATTTCCAGAACGTTGTCGAACTCGGTGTAAATAATTTTACCGAATATCTACCGATAAGTACCATCGGTCAAACGTCGCCAATCGAATTCCACATTGCAGCGGCCAGTGACGAATATATCGACTTGTTCCATACCTACTTTCAAATAAGGTTAAAGGTAACCAAAGCCGATGGAAGCGATTTGGATGCCGGCGCTGAGATATCTACGATTAATTCTTTCGCAAACAGCATATTTTCTCAATTGGATCTTTCGGTCAACAATAAGTTAGTGACGAATTCGGCTAACACGTACGCTTATCGGTCCTACATCGAAACCTTGCTTTCTTTCGGACCGGCTGCCAAACAGTCCCATTTGACAAGCGGCCTCTATTTTAAAGATACGGCAGGCCATTTCGATACGATAGGAAATGCTAACGGGGGCTTTTCGAAACGAAAGTGGTATATTGCCGGCAGCAAAACGGTTGATCTATTTGACAAACCGCATCTGGACTTGTGTAACCAGGAGAAATATTTATTGAACGGCGTAGGTCTCAAATTTCGTTTCATACGCAATTCAAACGAATTTTCTTTAATGTGTGTCGACACTGCAACATTTAAAATCGTTATACTCGATATGAGTCTGTTTATTCGAAAATTAAAAATCAATCCAACAGTACAACTCGCCCATGTCAAAGCGCTACAAAAATCAAACGCACTCTATCCGCGACACAAAGAGAAACGCTCAAACACTGACACAGGAAACTTAAAAATGGTATCATGCTACAGTTTTGTTTTTAATTTAGACACTTAGATTAAAAGTGTTTGCTTGAGAATGTCTATTGGAATCGTTTACTAAGATTCACGTTTACTTCATTCAAACATTTTTGTTAATGTGGACGCGTTTCCTATTCTTTGGGGATAATATAGAATTTGAACGTTACATAGTTTATACCAGGTTCGTATGTCACGATTCCGACTTCTCTGAAAAAAGGCGTCGGATGAGCCGGGTAAATGATTGACTAGAGTACGTCATGGAAAAGTTACATACGGGACGTTTTATTACAGGTAAAATGCCGTGTAAAGTGCTGGTTCAGTTAGAAATATTTGAAGCCTTACAATTTCCTTTGTTGGACATGTGCTGTTTGACTTTGTAATATATTATTATAGAGGTTTAGGGTTTGTTGTTTGGTGGTGTGGTAAGTAAAATCGGACTGGTAAACACGGCGTAAAAGGTTGGCGTTTAATGCAAATATACATGATCACATTTTAAGGTTAAACTCGATGTTAACAAAAATAACAAAATCAGTCGTTACCCAGATTAAATGAAGTATGTGGTAATCGTGATATTGTTGATCATCCAATGAGTTGAATGTTTAGACCAGGGGTTCCCAACCTTTTTTGCTGCTCGTACCCCTTTGTCAGGTCAGAGCATTCATCGTACCCCCCAAAAAAATTCTGATGGAATTTTTCAGATGTATATTGCTACATGAAATTGCTTTTATAGCTCCATTAAACGTTTAACCCAGTGGTTCTCAACCTTTCGTGGACCGTGGCTCCCTAAAAGCAATTTTTGGCCTCGTGGCTCCCTTCAAGTAACCAATCTCGTGTTGGAATTCGATACTAATTTCAGCTCTAAACAGGTCGATTAGAGTCCGTAATCGTGAAAAACTTCAATATAGACAAATGGTATGTAAAACACCCGATTAAATTAGGAAATAAAGATAAAAAATGGCTTTTAGGGGAGGTTTCTGGTGAAACTACACCTGTGGCGCTCTGGAACACAGTTTGTGTCCTCCCTCTGGGGGGCTATGGGCCCTGGCTGAGAACCACTGATTTAACCGGTATTCTAAACTTGTAAAAATATTTTACAAAACATTTTATCCAAGAACAAAATTAGGCTTATATTTAAGATTTTTTTTACTATTTTAGTCTTCTAGAAAGAGCAGCAGTTTTTCCAAAGCTAAGCATAACATTTATTAGTCTTAATTCTAGTTGCGCAAAACAAAATGGTAGTTACAGTTCATCAATATGAAAACAATGCAGTGTCCGTTTTGCCTCGCCTTCCCTTACTTTCGATAGTTCTAGAGATGGTTAGTAGAATGTTTGTAGTACATTTACAGCAAGACTGCATTGAATGCCACTTTATCTGTGCATTTTTCCCTAACTTCGTGTTTTGTTGTTTAATACTGGCATTAATTAAATCAACATTGTTATGTAACAATGAGGCTTTTTGCTCAATAACAACAATTGTTTGTAGATAATTATAAAGACCGTAATGGCATGTTATCATTTACAATTCCAAAATAAAACTGTGCTGTAAAATCTGTTTGAAAAGCTGCTTTTTGGCCCAAGCCTCTTCGTACCCCTTGACTCGTACCCTCAAGGGGTACGAGTACCCCCAGTTGGGAAACCCTGGTTTAGACTGTTTTTTTTTCAAAAAAAAACAGATACAAAGCTTAAATCTTTTTTTTAAATAACAAAAATATATATTTCGCCTGTTATAAACATCAGTTTATATCTTGCGGTTTATAATTAATAATATAAGTTTTTGTGTTTATAGGATGGCAAAATTTATAAGAAATCTTGCATTAAGTACAAGATTTAAACTACCAAGTAGTTTGAAGAAACTAGTTCCGTTTTTTTACAATACTAAATTTCAGTTTAATAAGCTTTGACAAAACTAGTAATTTAAGGCTATTTATTTAACTATTTGCGATATAACACTACATATAGTCAAGCTGCTACAGGGACTACTATTCAAACATCCTGACAAGCACAACAAGTATTTAAAAAATGCTATCATCACTAACACTATTCTCGAGTCACAAGAGAGATTGTTTGGAAATCGCCTTTCAGTTACAGCATTTGTCCCTTAACATTTAGTGCGATGAGATGAGGTCATAAATCTTATTTTCACCTTGTTTGCGTAATACAAAGCTGATCTTGTTTGATGCTTTTGATTGAAATTGATTATTTAGTTGAGATATAGATTTCTTGTCATTTTTAAAGCGACTTGTATTAGGTTTGTAGAGTATGCACAGAAGCATGAGTGGCCAAAACAGAATTTGATACTGTTTAGTAACATATTAACAAGGCAAACATATTTACAGAGTAATGAAATTGACAAAAGGATTATTTTAAGTTGGGTAATTCTTTTGGTAGGTTGTGTCAAACCCGTAGTCTAAAACCCAAAAAGGGTTGATAAATCAACACGTAAATGATTATTATCAAAATCTGCAACTAACTGTGATTTTGCAGCCTGATTAATCCCAGTGCACGAAGTGTGGTAGCGACAACTAACCTAAAATTGCTGACATTGCGCTTAAAATGTACGTAAGCTAACATTTAATAAATAAACTTCAAAATATGAGCTCTAATTAAACAATCGGTTCCATTCGTGGCCGTGTCATGCCTCAAACGAAGCTTTTCAAGGCGGTTTGCACTGGGTATCTAATTTGTCAAATATTAATCAACGTTTTGGACTGAGGCAAGCTATGTTCGCTCGACAAAAAACTCAACGCAAATTAGATATCACTCAACCTTGCGTGTATTAACGGAGAAAAACCTTGACGTCATGATGTTGTCAAACGTACAGTTGCTTTATGGAGTATATTGGCACGATACATTTAAAAAACGGCACGATTTATTTACAAGCACCTGCCTAAAACTGAGATTATCAGTGAAATAAATGCCAGTGTTTACATATTTATCAAGCCATATTCATGCAGTATTGAAGTATAGGAGGTTTTGGTAATTGTGTGACGCACTTACTTTCGGTATAATGAGTGAAGACGAACTTCAGACAACCACTTTAAGCCCAACTTCTGAGCAGGATGAGAATGATCAGCAAACACCTTTGTGGCA